>NW_006442103.1:8102383-8181179 GCF_000325575.1 Pteropus alecto | reverse complement strand
GTAAATAATGTGTATTATATAGTGAGTCAAACTGACCTAGGGGCTAATTGAGGTTATGGAAATTCTTTGGCACTGAGAAGCAAGAGTCACATAGAGAGTTAAGTTTAGTGCTGAAATATTTCACAAAACAAAAGTCAACTGGGAAAGTGAGAATTCGCTGAGAAGAGTATCTGCCAAGATTCACTCGTAGGCTAGGAATTAGTAGGAGGATCCGGCCTCTAGAGGGTGACTAGGTGTGTGAAGGAGAGGAAGGTCGCTGGAGGCAATTAGCTGAGGTGTGATGGTCCAAGGACAACGGGACTCTGTGAAAAGAGGTTTGTGCAAGGTCAGAGGGAAATAGCATCTCAAAGGAAGAAAAAGAGTCTTATTTCTATTCTTCAAATCCTGTCTTTACCGTTTCTCATAAAAGATGTACTCATTTTTAAGGGTTAAAATGTCTTCCGGATGTTAGTTCAGTAGCAACAAGCACTTAAGTGCGATGGCTGACATTCTTAAGATTAGCACGTGACAGGGCTATGGAACTGGAGGAAAGGGACAGGAGAGTAAATGACAAAACTGCTAGCCAGGAGGATGGTTCGGCCTGACTGGTAACTTCCAGGATTCATGTCACTGTTTGGCATTTACATATGTCCACTGACTCCTTTACTAAATGTATTTGAACTTGGTCTCTGCCTAGGTTCTTAGCCTGTTAAGAAAATCAAATAGCATCGATTCATAAATTATTGTCATGTCAACATTTGTTTTCATTGATTAATCTTGTTCATATTATCAGATATTAAGATTACAAAAATAAATCGAGACCATCTCATATACAAAATTTCATTGTGCTTATAGTATATATAGTCTTATACCCCATTCATTTTGTTCCATTTGTTATAAAATAAGCATTGAGAATTTAGGTAGAAAAATATGTATGCTTTCATCAATAATTTACAGGTATACTTATGTTTTTCATATTGAAAATAGATTAAACATAGAAGTTGCAAATTGATATTTATATTCTGCAGATAGAGAACTAGTTTATTAGCTCTGTTAGCCCCCCTCTCCAAAGCACACATCATTTAGGGTCTTCTAGACTAGGAGCTATATAACTACATCAACAGCACCATTAATACTACTATTAATAATCATCGTCAATGCTTAGATAGCACTTATTACATACCAGGCACTTTTCCATGCCCTGTGTATACTCAGTTCACTTAGCCTTCATATCAATTCTATGAAACATGCACAATTATTGTCTTTACTATAAAGATGAGGGCATCTAGGCACAGAGGTGTATCTCATACAAGAGCATGTAGCTAGTAAGTAGAAGAATGAGACTTGAACCCAAGCAATCTGGCTCCAGAATCTAATATGCTCTACTGCTCTGAAGATCAACATATCATCCAAATTATGGAGGCACAAGCTCTCACATATTAGAAAGTAGTGCCAACATCGCATTTTCCAGCTGGTTCTCAGAGCTTCCCTGGACTTTGCCAGTTGTGTTGAGGGCAGATCTTCTCCACTGATGATAGCTACTTTCCTCACTCTGATCTTGGGGAGATCACTTTACCTTGTATTTGTCTGCTTCTCCCTAAGCAGGAGAAACCTCTTATTTCCATGAAGGACCCACAGAAATGATCTATTATCCATGGCAGGGAGCCCAGAGCCTTCCCTAGTTTACTTACCATGTGTTCCTTGTTCATTTCTGTCCCCTGTCTCTCGGGCCCTTAGAAGCTGTCCTCATCAACAGAGATATCCAAGCTGCTCTCATCTTGAAAATGGGTCACTTTGCTGTTCATAGTTCAAGCTGTTGATGGTTTTTGTGTTTTTATTTGTTCTGAATAGATAATTTAATGGTGAGTTAAGACAGGGTTTATCACAAATTATTATCACCGTGTTGCCTTAAACCGAAAGTTCTCACATTTTGAACTTCGCAGCTTCCCTGCACGTTACTCTAATATGACATTTTCTTAAGTACATCTTTAGATTAGAAATTCTAATGCTTACTAAATAGAAAGTATTGGTTGTTTATTGTTGTTTTATTTTTGTCATTTATTTTTAACACCAAAAATGAACTCCTAATTTTAGAACTTGAATTTAACCCCAGATTTTATCATTTACCAGCTATGTAGCCTTTGGCAGTTTCTCTGAAGTCTCTAGTTTGTTTCATTGAATGTAAAATAATGTACAAGTTTCACAATATATTGTAAGGATGTGCTCCAAGAAAAGACAACTTAAAGCAAAAATACTTATAAAGGGAATTATTTCCATAACAATTAATCCAAGAATCAAGAGAGATTATCAGATATTTATTATCTAAGGTGTGTTAGCCACTGCCTAATCCTCCTACTCCTCTTCCCACCCCACCTCCCCCCACATGCTTAAATTGTATAGCTCCTCACCACAATGAACATACAAGATCGTCCGTTCACACTCCCACTGTGATGACTAAAGTGGCACATCATGTGGCTTCCACTTATCCTCTTTCACTCGATATCTTGTTACTCAAACCCTTGCTCATTCTGCTCCAGCCACATGAGCTTTTGTTCTGTTCTCTGAAAATACCAGGCTCAATTCTAACTTGTGGCTTTTACAATAAGCTGTTCTTTCTTGTGTCATTAAATCTTAGCTCAAGTGGTGCTTTGTCAGAGAGGCCTTCCTCTGACCATCTGCCCTATCCCATCACTAAAGATAACATTAGTCTGTTTTTGTTTCTCCATGGCACTTACCACTACCTGAAGCAATCTTATTTGCCGCAGTGCACTGTCTGTCTCCAGTGACTAGAGCGTGTGTTCCTTGAGTACATGGTCCATGTCTGCCATTTTCACTGTCTTTATCTCAATGCATAGAAGAGAGCCTGACACATGGTAAACTTTGAATAAATATTTAGTAGTGTCGAAAAAATTAGAAATAATAACTAAACTTCTATTACTTTATATCATTTTTATTACCTTAAAATGTTGATTCCTGGTTTGATGGAAGAATTGTGCAGACACACTAAGCTATTGCCCAAAAGGAAATGACTACAGAAATAAATTCCTAAAATGGAGTAAGTAGAGAGGAAGGGTGCTAGCAAAGGATCAACACCCATCTTTATCAACTCTATATCTATATTCAAGAATAGAATCAGGGACAGGGCTCAGAGCTATAATTTAATGAAGAGCTTTTGTCTTAAAGAGTCAACCAAAAATGAAGCATAGGTTGATTTCGAATTTTATTATAATAGGCCTTTTATTCATTCCTAGTCAAAGTACTTGTATGACTTATGCCAATGATGATACTGCAAAATACGAACACTGATAACAAATATGATGTGTATAAATGAGAAATGTAATTATAAAAGAAATTATAAAGAACTGACACAATAATGAGACCTCCTTCACCTAATAGATAGTGAAGTCTCACAGCCAGAAATTTTAAGTTATAAGACTGAGTGGGACCTGGCCATTGGTCATTTTTGGTAAGCGATCTAGGCTTTTAAAATAAGTTGACATTGTTGAGAGCCATGGGTGTGGACCAGCCTCTTCCTAGTTCAAAACATAACTCAGAGACCCAAGGGATGTCTTTACATAATATTTCCTGTGCTTTGTATTGGAATTTTCAACATTTAAAATAATTACAAAGTTATGCCCCGTTATAGAAACTTGATAATAAAAATTAGACAGACATGTTTTTAAAGCCAGTTTGATTATTTTCCCGATGTTATAAAGTTCTAACTTTTCACTTAATCAATAATGGGCATAGTAAGAGATGTCATGTTTTTTCTTAATATTCTTTTGAGAGTTTAATATAAAAAGCATTTTCATAGAACCTTATCAATAAAGAATAATTAGAAGCATACTATTTCTAAAGTCTATTTTAATTTATGTTCTGAAGTCATAACTTTATAATTTTTCCATTTTATACATGCACAACAAAAGATACCTTTTATTTTAAATATTATAAATATTATAAATAATTTTAGTTATTTAATAGAGATTAATGAATACAGATACCTTTTCTTAAATGATATTTTAAAAATCACTCCCCAGGAATTGAAGTGATATTCTCAAACCAAATGAAAGCTGTTCTAATTAATCTAAATATTATTTTTTCATGCACATAGAGGGGATTCTATGGATATTTTAAAAATATGTACATTGTTTTTATCTTGATAGGTACCCTTGACTTTCCCATGTATTGTATGCACTTTGCAATGGACTGCAATTTTTTCTTTAATAATATTCATTGATCACCTATCAATGTTGAGAGACTAGTTACTGGGGCTCAGCCATGAAAAATCTAGCTAGGATTCCTGCCCTCTTGAACCTTATAGTTCGGTCCAATGTTTCTCAAACTTTATTATACATACCAATCACTTGGCTCTTGTTAAAATCTAATCCCTGATGTAGTAGATCTGGTGCCTGGCCTGTGATTTTGCCTTCAAACAAGCTTCCAGATGATGCTCATGTTGCTGGTCCATGGACCACACTTTAAGTAAGATTTTATCCTTCCTTGGTGATTTTAAACTTCGGCAACTCCTATTACTTAACTGATAGAGATCTACAGTTTTGTTAGGATATGTACTATTTAATTCATCATATAAATATATATGATGGTTGTAGTTCTACTCTCTAACTCAGTTACAACCTGTTTAAGGACAGGGACCAACTTTTGCATTCCCTTATCTCTCATAATGCCCCGGGTACCAGGGAACAGAAAAACTTCTCAAGGAATACTTAATAGATGTTATTCCATGCTTTAGGTTTAACTTCTCATGAAAGCTAAGGGAAGCATTACAAGATTTTTTTTAAAGATCCTGAAGTAACCATTCCGAAGATCAAATGGGTTTGGAGATGGCATCCTTCTATGGAAAGGACTGCTGGCTCCCATCTCACCACTCACTCTAACAGTCAATCTTCTTACTTCCAGTGGCGTGCTTCTCAGGAGATAGTATGCTCAGTAAGTTCCTGCACTCAGAACTCTCTCCATCATAAAGCAGCTTTCAGAGAAAGTGCCCATGGATTAAAAAGGTTTAGGGAGAGGAACCAGCAGTGTGCCTCATCTGTAGGAAATGTTTGTCGGAAAATATAGGTTCTGATGATTCCCACAGTGCCTCTTCTGAGCAGAAATGGGAAATGTGGGCTTCGTTTTATTATTTTAATTAGCCTTAAGCAAGCGCATTACAGACCCCAGCGTGGTCAGAAAGCCACAGTACCGCCATGTGAATATTTCATAGGTCTGTCTGCTATAGCAATTGGCTTTCAGATTTCAAATAATTTCATTCCAGGACTTTAGTTATTTGTTACAATAATGCAAGTGTATATGAGCACATGCACTGTTATTTAATACAAAAATGCCCGCCAAATACTACTCAGCGTCTCTATTTTTACTGCTTTCTTTTTGAAATGCTTTCTCTTGAGCTGACCTTACAGAAATGTGTTTCTCTGTGGTAAGCTGCCTTCTTAGAGCCCTGACTCTTACTTGCAAACAGTGAGATTTCTGTCCTGTTGCAAAGGGGCCATTTTCTTTGGTGACACGAAGCCGTTCTCAACTGCTTCACACATGCAGCTGCCCGCTGCTTTGGGCCCATCACTGTCACCCAAGGAGCCTGCTTTTTATTTTCTAGCATGGGTGGCTCAATGCGACAATGGCAATTAGTTCTTAATATTGAATGAATTATAGATAGACAAAGCACAGAAAGTCAAGACCCAAGAAGCAAGGTCTTGTTTGAAGGATAGTAAAGCTTATTCTAAACCAATGTTTGTCTGTTTGTTTGCTTTTAATCATAGACGAATAACATCAAGAGCAACATCTCACACACACTGCCTGCAAGGGAGCTGGTCTTGAGAGTTGAGTCAGTGCTGAACACTTTATTTAGATTGCAAATTGTCTAGCTACCTCAGCAGACTGCGAAATCAACTGGAAGCTTTTCAGCATTTAATTAAGCAGGACAAAAGAAAGTCCCAATAATAACAGTGTGAAACTGCCAGAGAAAAATTATGAATACAAAGGGAGAAATCATGAGTAATTAACCCCAATCTGAGACTACAGAGGAACCTCCAAAACAAGGAGGGGAGCACATGCAAATAATACTCGATTTGCTTGTCTTGAATGATTTCATCGTGTTTAATTTAACTATAAATTCATGAGAACAGTGGTCCAATTGCGAGGGGAAAAAATGCCCCACTAAGCAATTCTTTACCCCTTAATATGAGAGATGAGTTCCACATCTGGTGTGATAAGTTTTTTCCCTTGCTTCATGGTTGGATTTTTACAGTACTACTTTAAGTTATTTTCCCCTGCTGAGATACTGTGAGGAGTGGCAGGGGTGGAGGTGGGGAGTTGGGGAGGAATTATGGACATGGGGCTTGGGGGTTGAGTTGAAGAGGGAATTCTGCCTATAAATCTACAAAGAGAGATTAGCATCTCAAGAAGACTACATTTTTTCCTACTGCTTATAAACCTGGAAAGTTCTCTCTCTTTAAAAAAAAAAAATACTAGTTTATATATTATCTTTAAATGACAACTTCTGTGACCCCCAGGCATTGTCTGCTCTTAGCATTTTAAACCATCTCTATTAGTTAGTACGTCTCACATTGCTTTATGATTATTTAGTCCCTATTAGGTCTCACTTCCCTCAACTCCTTTAGGATATAATCTCGATTTTATGTTACTATTCTCATATGTCAGCTCCTAGTACAGTGCCTGGCCACATGTTAGCTTCTTAACAAAAAAAGTTTTTTTAATTTTAACTGCTGAGCTTTGTACTCCCATGCTATAGATGCAAAATAATTGGACTCATGTAATAAAGTGACATTTAATATTAGGATGAGTTGATTTTCAAAGAGACTTGGCCTCAATATCACAAACAGACTGAGATTTCAAAAAGCCATTTTGAATATAAAAGAAATATGCCATGAATTGAAGAAGTGCTTGATTTCTAAAGACCTATAGTGTTTATGCATTCCCATGTCGATTCTGAGAGTTCAGTAAATATCGATTAATAGAAGTCTGTTTTGTGCTCTTGGATTAATAACATCGGTGTAAAAGTAATAGTTAGTAATGAATTTTGCTTTCAGAATTTTGAGATATAGGACGATAAAATTTATGGCCCTACAAATCATAGGACAGGTACACATGGCGAGGACATTTGTTACATTATCGGTTACACGGATTTATGCAATATTTTATTCATAGCTCTTATGTATATTTTAATAGCCCATGGTATCCAACCTTGTGCTTGAAGAAATTCAAATTTTGAACTTTTCAGAATTATTATTCACCCTGAAAACCTGGGAAATGCAGAGTTATATCTACTTTTTAGGTAAAATACAAGTCATGTAGAGAAATTGGCTTTTATTTATATGCCTCAATATGAATGATATACATCACCCTTTATATATGTCTGACTATAAAAATAGAAACTGTAATTTTCTTTAAATTAATTCACAGTTTATAATCCTAATGCCGGGATCACTTCCCTAAATATTTCAAACTTGATTTTTTTCTAAAGTGCCAATTTATTGTTGGAATGTTATCTATTGCTCAACAAAAGCACCTATAATTTAAATAGATGACACATTGACAGGTTTCACAGTGATTCGAAGCATAATTTTAAAATGGGGGTGTTATTTTGAAAATAATTTTCTAAACCATGTTAACACTGTTATTTTGAGATTAAAGAGAATTTGGCCTAATGAGTGTTTAAACAAATTTCTGTGCTAATAGCATTCTACTATTGTAAATATCAGCTCTGAATGACATTACATATTTCAGTAAAAATCACCCCCGGGGAATTTATTCTTGACTCATATTCTTGAACTTATTATCAATTGGGATTAGTCTCGGCTGTTTAATTTTCCTGCCTCTGTGCATTTGCTCAAACTGTTCTCTCCACCTGGAATACCCTTCCTTCATATCTCTGTCTATTTAAATTCCAACCATTTGTTAAGTTTCATTTTTATCATGTCTAGGGACCCAGGGCTATTGGGCAGAGGAGAGAAAGGTGGGCCCCCCTTCTCTATTTGATTCCAACAGAGTCGTGGTTCTCAGGCCTCAGTGCGCATCAAATCACCTGGAGAGCTTGCTGGCATACAGGTTGCTGGGCTCTCCTTTCAGAGTTTTCGATTCCGTGAGTCTGAGATGAAGCCTGAGACCTTCTAGGTGAGGAAGTCTGAAGACTACACTTTGGGAATCACTGAAGTTCGGCAGACAGAAGCTGTTCTCAGACTCCAAGCGCATGCTTGCCTGGGATGCTGCTCAGACTTTGCACGTTAGTCGCCTGTGAGGGAGAGGCAGGCCAGCAGACCAAGGCTGGAATATGGTGGTTTGGGAGCCAGGGAGCCCTGGCCTCTTAAGGATGACCACTCCAATAGAATCATTTGTAGGAATTTGCCTATGCAATGAATCTATGCTTAATATCTGTCTGAATATTCTATATAGTTTATTTTTTTTGTAGGAGATTATTGAGAAGCCATTTCAGCCACTGTCTGGAAACATTTAAGGAAAATCGAAGAGGAAAAGGGGCTGGTTTGAACTGTGGGCATTTCAAGACAGCAGACTAGGCAGCTCTCTGCAAGGCTGAAGGACAGCTGGAAACAGTTGCAACATTGGTACTTGTCATTTACGTGGCTTCTTGAAAATTCCTTTAGTTTCCTTCCTCCCTCTCTCCTCCCCTCCCTCCTTCTTTCTGCTTTTCCTTCTTCCTTTCCTTCATTTTTTTGTACATACACATACAAAGGCATTTTTATGAAGTAAATGGCATATACTTAAAATACTTAGAAAAAATGATTATTATCTTTGAGATATGCATCTGCCAAATTTTAATCATGTAAGAAAGTATGTAAAAAAAGGAAATATTTGATCTTTTAATTCTGAAAGATTTGCTCCTTTTAGCAACCCACTGGGAGTACATTCAAAAAAATTCTCCTTCTAAGTAGGTAACCGTTTAGTTTCTGATTTGAAATAGCTAATAACCATCTCTTCCCTTCAAAAGATTGAAATCGCTGTCTAAGGCATGGTTAATTTTTAATGTGCTTTCTCCAAAAGTTAGACTAACTTTTAAAACTCAAGTCAAACTAAAGCGGATGTTATCCCATGGACAGATGACATCAATTGAAATGTATTTTTTTTCCAAAGTGATTGATGTAATTTTCTATTAAAGTGACCTTTGCTAGAAATGTTTTCCCTGTAATGATTTCCTGTCCTTTGGGTTTTTTTCAGCAGCCAGAACAGAAAACTGGCTTTAGCTTCTTTCAGCTACTTGATATTGAAGTGGGAAGAGAGTTGACTCACAGAGCTGACGTGCCATGTGAGAGCCAATCCCAAATCAGCCCTCCAGCTCCCAACACCAGAGCCCTCTTCAGCCATCTCATACATTAGGGCCCGCTACTTTATTCGGAGTCCCAATCTCCTTTTTTACTGTGAAGCATCTGTGGTCCTGAGGGCTGGTACACCCATCAAATTCCAGATGAATATGCTAACGTAATCTGTACCAGGTGTAGGGACATAAATGTGTATGCGACAGGAAAAGGACAAAGGGAAAGCTGAGATCTGGACTGGAAAGAATGGTGGAAAGAGATGGGTAGAAATACACACAGCTTGAAATAGATTGCTATTCTTGAATGCGGTTGTGAATCTGTGTGTGGGTCTGTGTGTGTGTTGTGTACAAACCAGCGCTTACTGGTATGTCATTCTTTGCCTTTTTCTTTTGTCGATTAAGTCTTTTTTTTTAAGTATTTTCTTATCTTTGCCTCTGTTTCCTTGATCTTCTCCTCTGTATCATAGTCCATCATTCCCTGTCTGGAGTTCAATACTAGTTCAAGTACAAATTCCCTCAGTATATTACTGACTTACAATTTGTGAGTAATTTCTTTGGAAGATCATAAGGCACACTATTTTTCTGACATGTATTTATACCATGGGGATGTTAGAAAAACACTCCAGCATTTCCTTGATTTTCAGAATGATTTGCATTTTAATTGTGAAGGAGTATTGTTTTTCTGTAGCATGTAAGCCTGTGTTTATTGTTTTCTGACATAAGAGGCAGAATCATTTCTGTGCTGGCCTCATCTAACAGGAAGTAGCTGTGACATCAGTCTTAGGTATTCTTGTTTCTCTAGGAAATAAGCTGGAAGTAGTAAACAGAAGCAAATAACAAGATTTGTTTTTAAGTAATGATTTGTGTTAAGTAGTCATTATGATTTAGAAATTATAATTGATTTTTACTATTTACAGAAAATCATCTATGGACAGAGGTATTTGGAAGAGTATTGATAGTCTCCTTTCTTATTTTGCTTCATGCCAGATCAATTAAATCTGCCTTTCAACACACACACACATGCACACACACACACACACACACCCATTTGCTACTATTACTTTCTTAAGGATAAGAAATACCAATGATAAATACAAAATAACGTCTATTTTTTCTCATTTGAACAAATTCAATATTTCAATTTGTTTGAAAGTTCCCTTTAGCTTAAACATTATGAACTTTGATCAGAACACTAGCTAGTCTCCCTGAAAATATTTATCCTTGGTATTTAAATATAGATCGTATCTGAATTTTAATGTATTGAGGATGAATAAAGGGATGAAGACAGAATGAGCTTTTGTCTGGTATTTGTATCTGAGTTGATTTCAGGGAAAGATACGCTGTATCCTTGTATCAGGGACACTTAATCAACAAATCTTAAATACAATCCAAATTGATTAAGCAATTGAATTAATTCCAAATAGTTTTAAAAAAGTAACAAAAGCAACAGTTTTGTTATTTATTTCTTCTTTTTTTTTTTTTTTCTGGAGTTCAACATATATATGTATATTAAATTATTCAGCCAAGAAAGTCTGGATCACGCAAGAAGAATTAAGAAGAAAGAAAAGTAGGGGGGTGTCTTAGTCTGTTTAGGCTGCTATACTAGAATACCAAAGGTAAGATGGCTTACAAACAGCCGAAATTGATTTCTCAGAGTTGTGGAGGCCATAATCTGAAATCAGCGTGCCAGCATGACTGAGCTCTGTGAGATCCCTTTCTGGGCTGCAAACTGCAGACTTCTCCTTGTGTCCTTACACTGAAGAGAAGAGAGATAGGAAGCACGCTTTCTCACGATTCTTAGAAGGACACTAATTCCACTGATAAGTGCCCCATCCTTGTGACCTCATCTAATTCTAATTATCTCCGAAAGGCCCCACTTTCCAATACAATCACATGGTGAGGGTAGAGCTTCAACATATGAATTTGGGGTAGACACAAATAGTCCACAACAGGGAGAGAAACTGTGAAAAAGACCATAAAATTGAATTAAATTTTCCTTGGGTCTCCAACTATCTCAGGATACATATCTTACCTAATACTAATATTCTACATGACCCTAAGTTGTCACTCTTCCCTTTCCCAGCTATTCTATTATGTTGAATCCTCTTCTGTCTGTGACGAACCATCAAGCTTGGCATTTTGGGTACTGATGTAAAGCAAGTGGTAAGATATTTCTCCAATAAGTCCAGTGCAGTTAGCTCGTCCTGTAGAGGATGGAGAAGTTGCTATTACTCTCAGCCTTTCTTTGATTTGTGGATGAACTATGTCCATTAGATACCAGAGATCTGTTGGGAGGTGAGGATGTTCCCTAATAAATGCCTTTCCACCCAGAAAGTATGATTCTCGTGGATTAACTGAAAAGTTGAATTCAAAATCTTTAATAGCAAAATACAAATTAGATGTCCATAAGTGAGTTTATATGAGTACTGTACATATCTATAATTCTTTCTGTTATATTTTTAAATCTCTTTGTCTTTGTTATTTATTTCTTCTTGCAATAAAATCAAACAATAGAGTTTGATTTTATTGCATGATCCACTAAAAATCAGCAATTCTACCTTGTAAAAGATTTTATTTTTCACAAAGAATTTTGAAACTCAAATTGTTTAGTAGATGTACTTGGAAATTTTATGGAGATAAATTTGGTAAAAGTAAGCATTTAAATTGAATATTATAGACTTAGAAATCTTTTTTTTTTTTTTAAATACACTGTGCCCCTAAGATATAATGAATAAGAGAATCTCTTACATACATAAATGTTTTCCCCACACATTTCACAACTGGCCTGCAGAGCTTTGTGTGTAGTCACACTACTTACGAATCTGAACATATCTTAGGTTGCAAATTTTCCACAGACCCAAGCTATCTGAAGAAGACAGTCACACACACACAGCTCTGTCAAAGCCAGGCATATCACCAAGGCACCAAGATCACCAGTGGAGAACATGCTAGACTATCTTATTCATACTGATGTAATTTCAAGTTTTTCACTTTGCAAAAGTTCTTGTTTCAAGGAAAGCAATTCTCCCTGACTACATCTTATTTTTATCTCTGAAATAAATATAAAAAATACAAGATACCCTTAGAATGGAATTTTTATTATTATAAGCTGACTCTACCTTTTTTTGAATACAACTGCATATCATCGCTTATCAATAAATCATTCCAATGACTTCCGTCACCCCCTCAGGCCGGAAAGTCACACTTCCTCTGGTCTGAAAAAAACTCATAGGTTATTTCTTCTTTAATGCATGTCAAATATATCGGCACATCAAATGACATTTCAAGAGTTCCAAATATCTCAGGCCTTAGAGCGTTTCTCTAAAATATCTGGATTCTGTTTTGCTTTTAAAGAGGTAAATGATGCAACCTTAAGTGACAACGTATTTATCCTTTAGGTGTTTGTATATTTACCTCTCTGCCCTATGAGATCTTGAGCTCGGAAGGGCTAGGTTTCTGCCTTAATTAACCTTAACACTCTCCCTTGATAGGTACTTTGAATATAGCAGATGATCAATAAGTTCTAAGTTGAACTTTAAAATTTCTAGAAACAAGTTTTGTCTACCTCCCACCCCTACCCTGTCCTAAGGAATGTGGACAAAAGGAGAAGCAAAGAGAAAGAAAATCTCACTGGCATGAAGAAATCTGAGGAAATAGGTTTGGTTTTCCTTGAGACTCTTCTCCACACTACACACACACACACACACACGCACTACACACACACACACTACACACACACATACACACCCTTGTCCTCTTCTCTTATAATTTGATATTAATATTTTAACTAGAAGTTCTGTGTTTTACTTGCTTTACTTTAAGCTACTTACTCTATATGGGGAGATAACATTATCAAGAATTAAATTTAATAAATTGTCTAATGCCACAATTCTAAGTAGTAGGTAGCAGAATTTTATTCTCAAGGTGAGGTCTCTCTCCTTCTCCTCTGCCCTCTGCCCTTGTTGCTCTCAACACAGCTCCTCTTGTCCCCTCTGTCCTTGCTCTGTCATTCACCACTAGCGCTTCCTTTCCAATCTTCCCCATGCAAGCATTTTTTTCTTGTAAATGTCCTCAGTCACTCCCACCCTAAATGTGCCTGTCTTTACTTTGTACCTCCTTGTGGTTACAGACTCATTGTCCTTTTCTCCTTCGTAAAAAGTCAGTCTACACTCCTTGTCCTCACTTCCTCATTTCCCATTTACAATGCAACTCCACAGTTAGATTTCGTGCTAAAACAAACTGAAATTGCTCTGGCAAGGGTCGACAACCAATGAACATGTTTCAACTTTTATATTCCCAGAATAAAGGCCTACAGCAATAACTTTTATAGGATGGATATATAAGCTCTTTGACTTTCTTGAAACTTTAGCTTTCTTTCTGTGAAGTTAGCCTTCTATCCTCTCTGATTTCTACTTCCAAGTTTCTCTCTAGGGGCATCTGTTCTTCATACCACTTAAACTGTGGTGATTTTTTTTGTCCTCGATCCTCACAATCTACTACTCTTACTTAAAATCTTAGTCTCTTTGGATATCTGTCTCTCGTCCTTTAGATGGAACCCTTACCCATATATGCATGTGAAAAATAAATGTATTTCTATGGCCCCAATTCCCCCCAAGGCAATCTAACTTTTTCCTGCACATTTCTACCCAAACATTATAGAAATACTCACTATTTAATAAGTCCTTCTTGAAAGAATTCATGATTTTGTCTTCCAGATTTTCTCCCCCCACCACCACCACATTTGTATAGCTATGTATACAGCATCACCATCCATAGGGTCTCCCTATATTGAAATTATCATTGAATCCTATTCTTTACCCATTGCATCCAACCAATTACCAAATCATTCTGATCTCATCACCTAACATTTTCTGAAATCTATTTCCTACTTTGCACTACAACCATCTGATGCCAACTTCAAAATAATGAAATAACTAACTGCTCTAACTCTTCACCTTTGGTGTGTCTCTTGCCACCTCATCAGCCAATCCATCCCTCATCTTGCAGCCCAAATGTTGCAGAAATGTTGCAAAATCAGATCGGCGAGAAACCAGGCACCTAGAGTGGAGAATTCAGGTTCATTACGCTGGCGGTCTCAGAAAAGTTAGCACTCTGAAGATCTGGGCCCCAAGCTCAGGGGCAATTTTGCTTTTATATCTACACTGTTACAGTTGGCATGGGCTGGTTGGTTGATTTGTCCTCAGATGGTTATAGAGCACGGGAGTTGCCATGGGCTACAGGCAGTTACATAGCATGACATTTTAGAACAGGAATTTAAGTAATATGTCTGTTATCAAGACAGAAGAATCATAGGGGAGGGTGAGTCTTCAGCTGATCTCGAAATCACTCTGCCCTTAGGCCTATGCAGCAAGCATGTCCACAGAAACAGGTCAAAGAGCTGATTACAAGGTTCGCCATTTGAGTGGAAAATTCCTCTTCAATCCCCGCTTTTGATGCCCTTTAAATTCTTATAGAGCATCAACCTCCTGATCTTCCTGGCCTTGGGGCTGGTATAAGGGTGGTCCAGATGTCACAGCTATCTGTAACTTTATGGATTCTCAACCCTTTGCCCTATAGTCCCCTCCTCTCTTAGACTCTAAGGACTCTGCCTGGCCTAGGGCCATTCCTGAAAGATGGTCCTATGATCCTTACCAAAAGCCTGAGGACCTGAGTTAGCAGTTTCAGGGTCATTATCTGGATTTGGAAAAAAGGGCCTTTTTCCCAAAGAAAGGAGAGAAGAAAACTTAACTAGGTTTACTAAAAAAATTAAGAACTCTGCAAGAGATGTCCCATATCATTTCCTGCTAAAAGATTAAGAATTTTACAGGTGATATCCTATATCAATAGAGATCGTTCCAAAATAAAAATTCATCCATATTACTTTACTTTTTAAAGCTTTTCAGTGGCTCATCACCACTACAGGATGAAGTCTAATCTCTTTGACTTGGTATTAAAGATTTGCACAAACTATGTTGTTTACATTTCTCTATACTTGGCTGTTTGAGATCTCTTTAAGGTTGACATTGCTCCTGCTCTACCTACAATGCATTTATCAAATATTTTGCTTTTCTTAATTGTGTTCATCCTTTAAATTTCAGGTTAATGTTCATCTTCAGGAAGCCTATGACTCATCATAACTATTTCTCTTTTGTCATCTTGTAATATCTTATGTATAGATCTCTCCAATAGCTTTACTATGTGATGATACACTCCTCGAGGCCAGAGATGATGTCTGATTTATCTTTGTGTATGTATATTATCACATACTTCATAAAACAGTTTCTGATAAATGCATCTTGAACTACATTGACACTTATTGCATATATTATTTCAGTTATTAACCATATTCTTCAGTGTTCTAGAGACTTTTGATAACTTTTTCTATAACATGCAACTAAGGTGGTGATTAAAACAATTTTGTCTAATAATGTTTGTTCACTGCAACTCTATGGAGGAGATAATAGAATCCCAGGTTGGAAATAAAGAAACTGAGTTGCAGAAATATTAAGTAACAGATTTAGAATGACACAGCCAGTAAGTGGCAGAGCCCAGATTTGAATCCAGAGTCTGTCTGTTTCATAACCCATATAAGAAAATCACCATATTTTTCACATACTTTATATATTTCAGGAAACTCGTTTTATTTTTTGCCTTATTCCTTCTCAGAGCTATTTTTTTTGTTGTAGAATAGAAATGGATTTAGTCTATTATTTTGGGGGATATCAAACTGAATCGCAAGTAAAGTGGAATCAGATTATATAGATGCTCAAGAAACAACACTGAATCGGTTCTCAAAGCCCAGGCTCGGCATTACACCCAGAACTTATCATATAATGTAGATGACCATATTTCTATTTCAGTGAATGCCATAATTCGTTGAAATATTACTATTTCCTAAACATCATTCATGCCTTCATTATTGCAGACACGGTGATTTAAAATTAAAAAAAAAAGTAGGTATCATCCGACTCAGTCTGAATATTTAGAAGCAGTTTTGAAAAGTTATTTTCTTTTACTCACGTATTTATTCAGACACCTGCTAAGTTCACCTCCACAGTTCTCTCTACAATCCCCCAGTGCCTAAAATGGGGATAATAACATATGTCTCTCAGTTTTATTAGGGTGGTTACAAGAGATAACTTATGTAAAATTTCTGGCCTTGATCTTGGTGTAAGTGAAGTGATAGGTAAATACAAATTTCTCCCTCTTTCTTTTTCCCATTCTTGTCTCTGATGCCTTCTACATTACTCACTACATTATTGCCATAATGTCCTCATGGTTTTTCATTCTCTATCTCTTTTGGAATTCATCTTCTATTCATCGGCTCTGCTATCTGGGCACAAAGTGAGCTAATTATAAGGCCATGGGAAAGGCCAGGCTGCTAATCCCCAGAAACATTTATTAATAATGAAATCTAGCATGAGATTTAATTTATATTTTGAATGTTGGAAGAAAGACAGAAGACATTTGTGAAATTCTAGTCCGAGCCGTTTTCATGCCATTTTAAAACACACATTGTGGTCCAGCCTTAATCTATATCCAAAGCTTTCTACTTACTGACACAATCTGAGGACCTTTCTTATATGTTGGTATCTAATATTTTCCCTCTCTTTGCTGAGGTAGAAGAAGGTATGTAAGTCGTTCCCAGTTGAATATTTATTTTACTTGGGATCTATTATTTAAAGCAGTCTAGATCTCTTAGTGTACACGATTTAGCGATCTCAAAAACAAGTTCTTAACTGATCGTAGAATCTTGTAATCCCATACAAATATTTCATGGCTGTAGTTGATGTGGCAAAAACACTTTCAAATAGGGCATTGATCAAAACCAATGGGATTATTTTCTGCCTCGCCACTTGCAGAGCACCCTCCCTCCAAAGAAGTCTTTGTTTCCATGGGCAACAGAGCTGCCCCTGGCGCACTGGTTCCAAAGCACTGGACTGACTCTCATGCCTTGAGGTAAACAGTTGCCTGCTGCACTACATAAATACTGAAAGCAAAACTCTCTTGGTAAAAGACCTGAGCAGCGTGAATTGAAGGTAACTACAGGCTGCTCCAAAAAGCCCACCTCCAACTGTTCCTTGATAAAGGTTTCCAGAGAGAAAGCTATGTGCCCTGTGGTTTCAATAATTTCTGCCATTTGGGGATGGGAGTCTTTTTTCAGATGTTTGCAGCTTTTATATCAGTTTGACATACAAAAGAATGTCATTAATGTCATCATTGCCCTTCATATTCCAGGCAGAACAGGATTTCTAGCAAAGTTGTTTGTTTCTAGATCAAGGTGAGTTGAAGGAATGTTCATCATGTTTTGATACCAAGAGTTTTAGGCATACACATATAATCACATATTTTTGGCTATGAACAAAAGTGGGGGCAATTATTTTAACAAACTTTCACAGTTAATCCTTTTCCTTTCTCATTTGCAAGTTCAGCTAGGTTCCGCAGCATGGCATTAGGCTATTTCTAAATAGTATTTAATGATAATTGCAAAATTCAGGCAATCCCAGCAATATCGTTTTTATAATGCAAGCTATCTGAATAAGAACTTGGTCAACCTGGATATTTTGCTTACTGCTTATATCATCAAAATGTGCAAGTGGGAAAGTAGATAATAGCTCTGGAAGCGAGAGATTCCTGGAGTCTAGTGGTGTTGGGCTTTATGAGACTTCTCTTCAACTATAATGTAGTCTCCTCATATTCTCAACATTTTATTTCAGAGAAGCACTGATTAGTAAAGAACGACTTTGCCACATTTTTGTGGTGTATTTGTTCTGTGAGGACAAAGGACAGGGTATCTAGCCCGCCATTATATTTCCATTTTCCAGTATAACTTGCGTTTAATTAGGGCATTTAGTAATACTTGCTGAAAGACTGATTATGTAAATTAACAGAAGCATTTGTAGAGACACTAAAAAATTAAACCACATTGCCTGTACTGAAGGAAGAAGACAAAAAAGCCAGTATCTATAAGATGTAAGTGCTGTGGCAGAAATATGCACTCATCTGGGATCTCGCTACTGATGTCTGAAAAATACAGTGACTGATGTTCAGCAATAATCTTACATGTGTACGATTGTTTATAAAGCACATCATCTTATCTGATCCTAACAGTTATGCTATGGGTTAAGAGAAAAAATCTCATTTAATGGTATATAAACAGAGTTTAAGGGAACTTGGATTATTTCCCTGCCGTCACATGGCATGCTTTAAAACTTAAAGATCTTTTCTATCGATTATCTCATTTGATTTCCACACAAGTCACACAATTGGGACATGTTGGAACTGGGCTACACTTTCAGTTGATTCTACATTCTATGATCTTTTCACTTCTAAGATAATTGGCAAAACACCCTGACAGCCTTGGTGGTACTGCTGGTGTGGTCTGTGACCATGGCTAAATCTCCATCTCGGTCCATTTAAATTCTGATGGCTCTGTGGACACTGCCAGCCCAGTGGCTTTCTACAGTTAGTTCTTCAATTCCATCAGTGACAGGGCATAACACTGTAACTCGATTAGTCCAAATCTATCTCGTATAATGAAAAAGTGTTCATTCAACATTTATTGAACATTTTCTATTTGCCAGGTATTGTGTTAGATGCTGGCTTTGTTTCATACGGTGTAAGAGACAGTCTGTGATCTCCAGCAGGCTATCAACTACACAAGTATCTTCATCTTTATATATAAAGAAGAGACCGCAAGGTTACAGCAATTAAGAAATACCTTTGCAAACATTTCTGAAGAATGAATCTGCTAGATAAAGTCATAATAGTTAATTTTATTTTAGATTGTTTATCAGCTTAAATATTTGTCACAAGAATTCAAATTTAGCCTGCAGATGTCAGAAGAACATTTTACTTAAAGTTACGTTTTGAGGTGATGATGTCATTTGTAATTGATCAGGCAACTTTTTTTTTTCCTCCTTTGGTAAAATAATTTCTTTTGATTTCCCAGGAGTTTCTGTAACTGCAGGATGGGTATCATTGTTAGTCTCAGGATTTGTTCCTCATACGGATGATCTGGCTTTGGGTTATTCAGTAGCCTTCACTTTTCCAACTGTGTGCAAGTTGATTTTTGTGATATTTTTCCTGGTACTCTTAGAGATATACATTAACATCTCAAGTCCCATTTTTTAAATGGATCGAAGGCAAGATGATGTCAAGGGAGAAACATGGGCTTTCTAGCCAGTCAGACAAGATTTTGAACCTCAGTTCTATAAATAAGAGTTTATGTTTATTTTGCCGACTCAGCTTCTCTAGAATTGTTTCTCCATTTGTAAACAGTGGTAAGATTTCTTGTTCCCAGGTTTTATTCAGAATTTATACAGCAAATATCAAAATAGTTACAGCAAAATTTAAACAAATAAATAGTAATTATAATCCTTTTCATATCAAAATAGTTATAGCAAAATTTAAACAAATGGTAATTATAATCCTTTTCACAGCTGTCTTTCTAAATGTTTAGTGGTCCTTATATTGATAGATAATGCCACATAGCTGCTTTCATTGCACAATGGATTTGGAGAGTTCAGTTCTAAGGCTTATCTCCACAGAGTAGACAAAGCACCAAAACATGTGTATGTTCCTCGGTTTAAGCATCCTTTGCTTATATATTTATATGCTCTCAGTAACCTGGCTTCACCTACTGACTTTCATATAACTAAAGTAAATACTGATTACTCATTATTATAGTTAGCTTTTTAACAAATACACTCAATTCATTGATTTAAAAACATCCAATAAGTAGATAAAGGCCTCAAAAACTGTGTTTTTGGACAACATTGAGTATCTAAATGCTTCAACATGAGTTATGACGCGGTGAAAGTGGATTCTTGTTTGGTTTTAACCAGTTTTCATAGGATTGCCTGATTCGATGGAACTTTTTGAAACGAGGATATTATAGTCTTTCATGTGCCAGTACTCACTCATAACAGGTATGTTACTAGTAAGTGGCTGTATTGAGAACTGAGAAATTTAATTAATGCTTTTTAATTGTCTATCATGCGCTAGGCTTTCTGCTTGGCACTGCAGAAATTGTGGTGAATGAAAACTAACAACGTGGTACCCAATTAAGTGAAGACTGAAAAACTCTCCAATCGGCCATGTCTCCTTAGCATCACCCCGGATCCCAGGCCATCATTAACGGGGCCAGAGACACAAGCTTGGCCACTTATGGTCTCTCTCGTTTGAAAATCTAATAAGAGTCATCAAAATTTGGGGCTCGCTGATTTTCATATTTTGGTTTTGTTGAGCTCACTAACCTTCATTTACTTCCACTAGATTCACTCTCGTGTGTAGCTGACTTGAAGCAATTGGTTTCTTGTAACCCCTCTCCCCCCCAAATATATTATGTTAACCAATGTAATATTAGTAAATATGTAATATTATACTCTGTATTATTAAATTGACTAGAGACTATATTATTTATAGACTATATCGACTAATAGTAAATCAAAATTTTTAATGTTACAACTATGCTCTGCTCTGCATTTATTAGTTATGTTAAATTGATCATGCTCATCCCTTTAGATAGATTAAAATTAAAAAATACATTCTCATTTCCTGCGTTTTTAGTACTCTGTATGCCTAAGGTGATGTTCTAGGCCTCATGGGAGTTACAAACCTGACTACTACCATATATGTTAAGAAGCTCATTGTCTTTGCACATTTAAACCTACTTTGTACCTGGAGGGATAAATGGGTACACAGCTCTCTACAGTGGGTTTTCATTATAATTAGGAGCTTGGTATTCTCCTAAAAGTAATTTCAAGGTCCTGAAATTACTTTTTTTTCTCTAAAATCCATATATACAAGTGAAACAACGCTTTGAATATTTCAGTAAGATATCGTTCATTGACCTTATTCATTGATATTTATTTCAGTCTCATATGGATGCTCCACACCCCCTTACCTACTCTATTTTTCTCCCTATCATTAATTACAATATGACGTCCATACACATCTTGTTTATTATATTTCTCCCCAAACTAGTAGTTAGCTGCAAAGAAGCAGAAATTTTGTCTGGTGTGTTCCTGTCTTTATTGCCAGCACCTGAACTTATACTTCTATCCAGTCATTATCCGTTAAAGGAATAAAAGAATAGAGCGAACATACACTAAGACGGTTAGGTGGCCAGATTTTGGCACTAACTAGACTTGGGTTTAAATATTAGCTTGTCACTTACTAGCTGTATGAATTGGGGACAACTAGTTTACCACTTAGGACTCAGTTTCCTCATCTATAAAATGAGTATAATTACTGGTTCCTTTGGATAATGAATTATACAACATGGTTCTATGTTTGGTTCACTATAAATACTCAATAAGTGGTAGATATTTTATTTAGATACTAGCTTTGAGAGTGTTCAGACTATGATACTCTGTTCTTTTTTCTTAATTCTCTCCAACATAAACGAGCGCTTGTTTAGTTTTATTTTGGTTTTAATTTTAATTTCAGTTTTTTAATAATTAACAAAATATAGATCTTTCCCCTCTTTGTTCTTTATGACTATAAATCAAAGTTGCAAATCATGTCCATAAACACTTTAAATTTATTTTTCTTTTGATAAGAATCAAGTAACATTAAAGAACCTTATAATGAGGCTGGAGAATTGAGTATACTGAATTTGAACTAGTTTCATGTTTAACTTGTTTTTTGATCAGAGGAATCACCATCTAAATTTATCACCATCTAATAGAAACATGCAGATGAATTGTGTAAAAGAGTAAATATTTTAAATGCTAGAATATTTGTCTTTTATACCTAACAATAAAATATTTTTTCTTTTAAATGAAAAATGATAGCGTATCTATATGTAATGGCATGACTCTTCAACTGTAAGAAAATCTATACTTTTTGAGAACTATTCATTTATTTATCCAACAAATTCTGCACACCATGCAGTGTAGCAGATCCTTGTCCTTATATAGCTTGTGATGTAGGGATCTGAGTCCCCTTTTGCTCTTGCATTATCTGCAGCATCAAAAGAGTACCATGTATGTAACTAGTATCCAAGTCATAATCGTCATAACCATTATGTTCCTCTTAAGTAATTATAATGTAGTTATTTTCAGGGAGGATATTGGAATCAAATAGCCAGACTTGAATCTCAGATTTAATGTAGTGCTAAATATTGATATTAAATATTATTTTTCCATACCTTTGAGTTTCTTTCTAGTTTTGTAGTACAATGAAAATATTTCCAGGAGATGCATTCATTCAGTTCACAAATTTTTATTCATTCCTTAATATATCTAAAGCACTATGCCAGATTATTTCTACCTTGCTCTCTTGGAGCCCTGAACTGTCATGCAAGAAGTCCTCCTCTCTTGCAGGAAAGACCTTTTTGAGAGACCTTCGGTCTATGTGGAGTACTAGGGGGCTCAGCTGAGCAATTCCATCCATTGCCTCCAAGGCACTGGTCATGTGAGTGACCATCTTGTCTCCTCCAGACTAGCTGTGATGCCAGTTGAATGCCACTGAAGTGATCTCAGTTTATGACATGTGGAAAAAAGTACCACCTTACAGGCCCTGTCTGAATTTCTGACCCATAAAATAATTAAATATAATAATATTTTGGGGTTTTTTTTAGCTGTTAACTTTTTCAACATTTTGTTAGGCAACAATAGATAAGCAGGGTATGAATAGTCATCCAAATTAATATATATTATAAATATGATAACTGGAATGGATGGACAGGTATAGCGGTCTAAAAGATTATACTGGTACCATGTCCATGGTTTTTTAAAAAATTCTTTGTCCATAATGAGCATCATGCTAGTAGTATGTATTTTGGAGTGGGGAGATTGATAATGGGTTACAAGATTACTAAAAGTAACACTTAAATGGAAAGAGAAGATGAAGATTATCATAATCATAATTTTGTCTGAACCATTTCTATTAACTCACATGGAAAAGATATTATTAACTGCCATAGAGTGGCTTCTGACCTTTAGAAAGAATTTTTAAAAAATTCAGTAATTTCAGAGATGGAAACTATGTTAGAAAAAGATTTATTAATAATATATTTAAAACATACCAATTATTAAGTTCCCTCCATGTATCAGGACTAAAATAATCAGTATCTTATTGCCATTATTCCTCTAAATTCTTTTAAAGCACTGATATTTTGAGGTGGTAGGATTTAACTGATTTTTATCCTACTTTACGGATACTTTAAAGACTTACATTGCGGTTAGTAATTTTCTTAGAATCTGCAGGTAGTTCGCAGGTGGAAAATCTGAGATTCAGGTCTGGCTGTTTGATTCCAATATCTTCCCTGAAAATAACTACATTATTATTATTTAAGAGGAATATAGTGGTATGACCATTATGACTTAGAAACCAGGGTATGTGAACAATAACTGAAAAAGAAAAGGTTTAAGTTACTGTGTTGCTGTTGAGAACCAATAAAGGTATTTTGTTATGTTTATCATTAAAGGGGTCTATTTCACTTTGAGCACTGAAGATGAAAATGTGGCTTTCAAAAGCTACTGAGACAAACACAGTGGCACACACATAAACACATACACACACACACCCCTGAGGTTTTCTCAGTAACTTTACATCAATTGTTTCTTTAACCTAAGAAAAACCTTGAATAAGATCTGAAATAAACAGTGCAGCAGGAGCTCAAAAGAAAGGCAAATCAATCAAATAAACACTCTGCAATTGCAAAAAAAAAAAACCAGTTGGCCTGCACAGGGTTGGCTACTGCAATATTTTCTTCATGGTGAATATCAAAAAGGTTCTTCCAATTCTGTTTGACTTTAAGCACATTTGAACACATATTAACCTAATTTAATATATTGTTCTATAAAAAAATATTTTTACCAGTTATATTGAAGAGAAGATGTAACTGAACCATCAACAGTTTCTGAGATTGGAATCTTTTGGTACAGAGATCAAGGATTGATTCATTTCAGGAAGGACAAATTTTAATTTGATTTGTGGTAAAGTTCAATAGATCTGGCCTTTCTTAATGACACTTTTAGAAGACAAGAATGTGTCTAGTATGCTTTTATATAAGTTTCCCATTTAGGCTTCTTATTACCCAGCTTGAGTTTAAAGTTCTTATTTGGGACAACTGTGTTAGAATCTATTCAATAGCCAGAGACATCTATTTTAGTGGTTACACCCACAGGACACTGATTCCATACCTCTAGGTCTATGCTGTCAAAAGGGAACCAGACTTAAATAAAAGTTGTGGCAGAGCCAGCTCATTTCATTTTTGCTTATTCCTGTCATTAGGAGGTCTCATACGCGTTTATCCTTAGTAAAAGGCCATAACTTTTGGTTGCAAAGATCTTAATTTTCTAGTGACTTTTTTTTCACCATGGCAGATAGAAGAAAACACAGACGACATCTTTTGTTAAAGGTGTCAAGAATGCTAAAAACAGTGACACCAGTATTCATTTTTTAAGTAGCAAAAAATATTGTCCCAGGAAAATTTTTCATGAATCCTATTATGACACAAGATTTAAAAATTGGCATGACTGATTACCTAATATCATGCATATAATTTCTATTTCAGGTAAAAGTACATGTTTATGAAGTGGCTTAGGAAAAACAGAACTGAAGTTAGAAAACTTTATATACAGAGATAAAAAAATATATATACCACGTGTCACAATGCTACTCTGATGACTATATGCTTTTTGCCATGGGTAAGAAAAGTGAATGTTGACCTAAATGTATATGGGGTAACCAGTAGGTAACTATAAAAAAAAAGTGCTGGTTATTTTATTTAGTCAGTTGTAGAAATTCAACATTTCTAAATGAAATGCAGTAACACACAGTGTCCAGCACAGTGACTGAAACAGCAAGTAGGAATTAACAGGTACTTGGAAAGTTGAATGTGGGGTGACTCTCCTGTTACAGACTGATTACATTTGACACATCTAAAAGGCAAGTGGACAGACCTTTTTCATCACTGAGTGATATGTAGAGTATGATATAGCTTTCATGTTGTGAGGGAAAGTCTGCAGACTCCGGAGGCAGACAAATCACATTTGCAGTTTGGCTAAGATCTCACCCTTATGAGCTGTGTCACCTGGAGGACAGAAAGCTGGGGAGAGTTTTATCAAGGGACTATTTACAAAGAGGTGGATAGAGTTTAGGAAACCCAACAGGGGACCCAACAGGGGGCAATGTAGTCCTCTTAGACTCACGACTGATAGGAGGCATTGCCCTATGTCTGAAGGGATGCGAATGGGCAGAATTCTGAGAGAGCTGCCTGACAAGTGGCCTATAATAGAAGGAAGCAGCCAACTCACTGTGACCTGGCAGAAACGAACCTGAGGAGAATGAATACCCTGACATCACTCTCTATAGCTAGCTCTCCTATCAGTTTCCCATTGGACAAACCAAACCAATGGCAGAGGGAAAAGAAATATATTAAAGCAGCTCGTTAAATATCAGCTGCTCAGCAAGAAGAAGACAAAGAAAGGAGTCCAGGGGATGATGAGTACAGCCAGCACCTACCTCCATGTCTGTGGACATCGGATCACCAGAGAGAAATTCTCTTATTCAATTCCAGGGGCATGTACATCTCTATTTTGGAATTCTATGCAGCACCCTCTCTATCTCAACACAATCAGAAAATGGAAATTACTGAACCCACCATGTTTTCCTTTTCAACTTGGTTGCCAGCAAGAAACCCACAAGTAACAGTGATGCAACAATAGTAACTTTATTAGCAATAACTATAATGATTTGTTTCCTGTTCCTCTTCATGCCTTTAATTTTTTTTCTTCGATTTTCACAGCTTAAATGCTCTTTCAACCAGTGGCTATATACTCATACTAACTGAATTAAATTACAGCTCTACTGCTTACTAGCTGTGTGATCTTAGACAAGTGACTTATACTTGCTGAATCTTAGGCTGCTCATATTAAAAATGAAGATGTCTTGATATGTCTTAGGATTTTTTCATGAAGACCTATAAGAGGAACTCGGTAAATGTTAGTTAGCAATTATTGCTTCTGAGAAGATTTTCATTGTAACAATTCACAAATAATAATTTATGTAAACTATTTATTTATGTAAATAATAATAAATTATGATATAACTACGCTTTCTTAATCTGAACATGATAATAATATCTTCCTTGCAGTTCTGTTATGACTATCAAATGAGATAAAACATGGAGCATTCTTGGTCCATAAAGGCTCATTCTTGCCATTACTGCCATTATTGGCAGTCTTAGACTCTCTGCCTTGTCAATAGTTTCTTTCCAGTGGGAGGAGTGGACTGGCTGACTCTTGATCATGTCTCAAACGGCTGAGCGCAGTGTGTCTTGTGTCCAAAATACCAACAGAAGGAGGAATTCAGTCATTCCTCACCTTTTTAGCTTCCACTCTAGGAAATGAAAAGTTTGACCAAAAAAAGAGATTGAATTAGTGGCCTCTCTTTGCGGTCTGAGAATGAGGATTGTAAGAATAATAAAAAAAAATGAGGATAATGTTTTATAAATGTACTCATCCAGATACGTTTTTCAATAGTTAGAACTAAGAAAAGCAAGGTACTTTTCCACTGTTATATTTTAGGTGATTATGGCAGCCAAGAAAATGATGAAGGAAAACCTACAAAACAGCAGGATAATAAGAACATTTCCTTGGCATAGATACTAAAGTCCAGTAGCAAAGTAGTTATGATTTACTATTCTCCCTTAATGGAAGTATTAAAATATGTATGTGTTATTTATAATGTATACCAAACTATACAATTTCTTATCTCCAAAGAGAACCCATGTATTTTAGAAGAACAAAATTCTGGAGTAAATCAATCTACTCTACGATGCTCTTTCTTTATGATCCACACTGGCATATTTGTAACCCCCACCCAAAATACCTTGGCATGTCTCTGAGACCTAACACAGGTGTGTCAGTGTATGTGCATGTTCATACTCATGCTGCCATGTACCATGGCAGGGCTGTCACTCTGCAAATCTTTTAAAATTTGGAAAGATTTGAGAATTTTTATGACCTGGATAAACATAGAATATAAATTTAGAGTTATTTTTCAGTTCGAGGCCTTTTAATGTGCATATTGATAGTTTATCATCCAGGAGCTTCCTGGAGCAGTAGAATTATAATGAGTTTCAGGAGTTCTTGGTTCTAGCCCCCACGCACTCACAGATGAGCACTGTGGCCTCAGGTCGGCATTTAACCTCCTTGGATCTCAGTTTCTACATCTGTTAAGCACTGAGGTTGAATTCTGTGATGGCTAAGGTAAAGTTTCACGATTCTGTGTGAGTCAATTATGGAGGTCTTTCATGGTCCAGTTCACATCCTTCATTGTTTAAGGCAGCAATAAACAAGAATAACCTCTGCTCCAAAATTAGAAAATTCTGTAACTTACTAGAAATAGATGAAAACATTCTAAGGAGAATAATGATTATATCATTTGATCTAGGAAGGAAGCTGAAAAATCCAAAACAAAGCCTATTTACCATCTCAAAACCAAATCAAGTCTAGGCTCATTTTTCCCTGTAGCTTAAAGCTACTCAACACTATGGGCTCTTTGCTTAATGCGTTTGCTATAGTTTGACATAGTTTTCAGATCTGCCTCTGTTCCTTGTCAGCACCAGTGACAAAGCCTGGTTTCTCTTACGCAGAGAGTAACTTTAAAAGAAAGGCATGGCAGCATCTTTTCTATTGCTTAACTTTCTTTGACTGCACATTATATCTCACTTCCCTAGTGTGAGGTCACTGGCCTCTGTTCCAACTATAATTCCCTTGCAGATGTTAAAGAGCCTAATAATATCCCCAGGGCTTGTCTCAGATGGAAGAGCACAGGAGAAGAAGGCTGTCTTTGGGACATTTTAACCTCCCTTCTCAGAACCATCACCAAATGCCTAGCTTGTGTCTCATTCTCTCAGGCTAAGATTTCAATACTGTATTATCTGTTAGTTGGCAAGTATTTAAGATGGTACCCACTCAAGGGAGTTTGCCTTATGATAGTGTATTCTCAATGCTTAAAAAAATAACACCCTCAGAATCAAAAATAAGGGGTACAATTTTATCAGAAGTGAATGCTATTTACAAAAATAAGAAGTGTTTTCAGGACAGGGAGATTATCTTCACCTGTAAATTGTAGGAGTTTGGTTGTTTATAAATGAAACTCCATCACTCATTGGTTGAGGGCCGCTCTCCGTAATTGAGGTGTTACCCAATAAATCAGTATTTGGGAGCAATACATAGTACCTGCAGTAGTCTGAATCACTTAATACAATTAAAAATATATCATTATTTGAGAGAGCATCTTATTTGAGTAAAAAAACCAAAACAAAACAAAAAACTTTTCCTCTATACAAAGTAAGTACACAAGATATGTTTTCAACATGATTTTATTTTCAGTTGTTGTAAGATATAATTAAATCTTTAAACTTTTTGAGGAATTTTATATCTGAAGAACAGAATGCTATTGGCTTTTCATAGAAGAACGTCTCCTGTCCTTTTTTTAAAATAAAATTTTAAAGTGTCATCTTAATGCTTCTACTATTTTCAAGTAAAATTTGGTTTCAGGGTGAAAAGTTGAAGAGACAAAAACTACTCTTGAATACACACATCCACACAATGCAGTCTTTGAATTAGGCTTCCAAAATGTTCTCTTCTTACAGAGATTGCTTCCGGCTAGGTTTCTTTCCCCTGAGATGCTTCATTAGCCCTGAACACATTTTTCCCTAGATAAATGTAAAAGCTCATCCTAATTAGACTTCACCTAGGTGGGCTGAATTATTTGATCCATTCAGAAAAATGATAGCAAAAAAGATTACCTTGGGCGGCCAGCGTGAATGATTGTGAGGCTAACCTGGTGATTTTAAGCTTTGGGTTAGATTACATGGAATCTTCGACAATCCAACTTCAACACCAAGCAATAAATAGTACTCACAAGCAATCTTTTTCTTTCATTTTATTAAGGTTTTTGTAACTATAATACTGTTTTAGTCTTTCCTAGACTCATTTTGTTTCTGACACCATCCTACCTCATCAAGTCCTTTAAAACAATACTTTGTTTAACAGTAAGTGGACTTGCATTTTGTGCCCCTCTTCAATTTGCTATCAACATCCTTCACGAACGTCCTCCTACTGGACTGTAGCAATGACTTCCAGCCTATCCTTTACATGGGTGACAGACTTCTTTCAAACGGCCATGCATGACGTCCACTCAAGGCGTTTCCAAGCTCCTTGTCCTTTATCCACCATCCTACTTAAACAATATCTTTTAATTTTCTATGTACTATTTTTTCCATCTATTATTTTCCAGTTATATTGTGAGGATCTAGCAGATGAGATGTATGGTGAGTAGCATATCAAAAGTAATAGTGTAAAATGATTAAATCGATGAACTGACCTGATCTAAACTTGTCACATAAATATTTTTCTCTATCTGACAGGATATAGTAAAAAGATCAAAGCATGGTACACAGTTTCCCTCACAGGTAAAATTGCTTTTCTTTCCCAGGCTCGTTCCTGGTTGGTTTTTCAATAAATGCTATGCTCAAATGACACTCAGCGTTCTTGTTACATGTCCTTCTGTTTCTCCTCTCCATGACTGATCTCAACATTTTATTATGAAAATCATCAAACATAAAAATTGTAAGAAATGCCATTGAACGCCCACAGCACTCCCACTTAGATTTCACAATCAACATTTTGTTTCACATCACATATATTTTCATCTATCTACCCACCCATCAATCCATCTTATTTTTATCCACTTCGAAGGAAATAACAGACATTACTACACTTTATCTCTAAACTCTTCATCAGCATGCTTATACAGAGATTTTAAAATGTTATTAGAAACAAACTTTTTTTGAATCATAATAACTGATGATTTAATGATTTTGAAAATGTGCAAATCCCCTTCATGTGCATTTACCTGAGCTTAAAATGAAGATTTATGATGGGGAATAATTTTTCTATAATAACTTCTGTTTTTCTTAGTAAGACATTGTTATTTGTGATGCTCATGTAATTATATGCCAGTGTAACTCAAGTATGTAATGACATTTCTCTTTGAAAGCATTTAAATAACTCAGGAAATTGCTTTACTCTTCTGTTTCCTGACTTAAACCCCATTTTTGCCATGTTCATTTTATTATAGAATCCGTCTCAACTCACCCAGGCAAAATATGTTCCACAAAATATAATATGCACTGAATGTTTTACTGGTTGATAGCCATATAATTACATCCATTCTTGCATTTATATTTGTACATAGACAGCTAGCATACTATATATAAACACTTAGGTTTGTAAATGTGCATGAAAATAATGTTTGAATGAGGATTTACACATAATTATTTTTCCTTTTTTTAGTAATTTCAGTTGATTTTATAATCAGACATTTCCTGAGTTATAATTTACTTTAAATATTACAAAATATTCATTAAGTAAATATGGAAAATAAGTCAATAAAATTGTAATATGTAGTTTAATGAGGAAGTAAAAAAAAAATTCAGTCCATTGCCTCCATAAACATATTGATGTTATTTTTCACTCCATAATGCATGGGCATATTGCCTAACAATTACAATGAATGAATGTAATTCCAAGTGACCACATAAATTCTTATTTTATGGCAGTAGAGAAACTGTTTTCACTCAGGTGGCACTAATAGTATATGAAAACACCTTTAAGCAAACGCTCACTTCCTCCCTTTTCTGTGGATCATAGCAACTGTTATTGGCAAGAATGCAGTCTACGTTACACGGGAGGGGCTTTGCTTTGTCATCATCTTTATTACGAAATCACTTTTTTGAGTGATTTCCTGTCAAAATGAGCATAGAGACTACGATCTTATGTTGTTCGTCTTTTCCTTTGCATGAGGAAAATGTTTTGAGGGTGCAGTGAAAGCACATTTGTTCATTTAGCACATGGACACAGGCTCAGAGAAAAGCAGAAAATACAGGGCAAAAAATGAAAAGACTGAAATAACACATGAGATCAATGCTGCAAAGATGAGCATTGTCGGAGATACCTACTTCATTCTTTTTGGAATGAAATTTTGGCACGTGTACCATGGGAGCTAGACTTTGGCCCTAGTGATATTTTGATTAGGTACCATTTGAATCGAAAGGTATGTTTTGGAGTAGCAGTGATTCTTTTATTGTACCTATTAGCCAACAATGAAATACTACTCAACCATAAAGAGAATGAAATCTTGCCATTTGTGACAACATGGATGGCCCTAGAGGGTATTATTCTAAGTGAAATAAATCAGACAAAGACAAGTACTGTATGATTTCGCTTATATATGGAATCTAAAAAACAAAACAAATAAAACAAAGCAGAAACAGACATATAAATATAGAAACCGAACATGATTGCCAGAAGGAAAGGGGGAGGAGAAAGAGGGAAAAAGGTGAAGGAGAATAAGAAGTACAAATTTCCAGTTGTGAAATAGATAAGTCATAGGGTCATAATGCACAGCATAAGGAATATAGTCAATAATATCATAATAACTTTATACAATGACAAGTGGTTACTAAACTTATTTTGAGGATCATTTCATTAGGTATATAAGTGTTGAATAACTATGTTGTACAGCTAAAACTAATATGTTAACCATACAAAAAATATAAAACAATTAAGGAAGTTAGACAATGGTAGATGCATAGCAGTGGTGCCAAATATTGATGACAAGGAAAGGTAGATTGTGCTGTGAAGCATATGTATACCTATGTCATAAAACATAAATGGGTGAATGGCCTAAGTTCTCCTTGCTTTATGAAGCCCAAGCTACATGAAGAATCCCTGGAGGAAGAGACTATATGGAGAGAGAAAGAGAGAGAAAAGAGAGAGCTCCTGTAAGTTACTTTCTTTTTTGACAGTTACATAGCAATGGACACCAGAAGTACTTGACCAAAGTCATGGCTAGTAAGTGTTGGCACTGAGGGTCAACCCCATGCTGTCAGGTTCCAGAGATGAAATGCTTAACCTCTAAGCTGCATAGTAAAGTTTCTCAGCTATAAAATGGGAATAATAATTACAAATGTCTGATCAAGCTCTTATGAGAATTTAATGTTATTATATTTCAAGCAATTAGAATAGAGCCTGGCATACAGCAATTACTGTATATGTTACATTTGTCATTATTATTATTGTTCCATATGGGGAAATATGACATGATGCCAGGTATAAGAAGCAATTTTTATTCGGATCTAGGTATTTTAAAGTTTTGTTACAAAAAGATCATGTTGAAATTTTACAAATAGAGCCATTAAAATTAATGAACCACAGTCATTTACCTTAGTTAGAAAGTATAAACTAATAATCATAAGCAACAAGCCTTGTCATGAAAGAATACAGTCTCTTATGTCAAGTGTAGATTTTGAGATCAAAGGGTAAACCACTAAAAATGAAAGTAAATCATTCTAGCATATGCTGGTTACATAAAAGGACATCATTTTAGAAATCTGTTTTCTTCTAAAAGTCATAAATTAGGTCTAACTGCTTATTAATTAAGTTTAAATTTATATTAAAAGCAATAGTATGCTTTTACATCGTAATTCCATAAATTTTTGACAGCTTTCCTAGAAAAAACATGTGCCTACATTCTTCCTACATTACAGTTATATTGGAAATAATTTTTTACAAAGCTACATCAACTTATATCCATTTGAAAATACACTGAAAATTCTCCTTTTCTCTTATTCATCCACTTTTTCCCCAAAAATATTTAAAATAGGTTATATATATGTATATATACACACATACACATACGCATGTGTGTGTGTGTATATATATGTGTGTGTATATACACACATATTATATTGTGCATATATATATGTGTGTATATATATATGTATGTGTGTGTGTGTATATATGTATGTGTATATACACACACATATATATATGCGCAATATAATAAGGTAAAAATAAGAAGATATCTAAGCAAAGGAGAACTAAGAAAGTAGGTGAGATAAGTAGCTAATAAAACAGACTTAAATGCCGTTAAGGACCTACTCAGTCATTAAAGGTGAGACCATGGGATTGATTGGGAATAGGTAATGAAAATGTTCCATATCTTGATAGAGCTTTAGGTTACACAGTTGTATCAAAATTATACAGTTAATATTTGTGCAGTCTGAGTTATGTACATTTTATATAAAATAACTGTGATTATAATGATAATTACAGAGAGTGAGAGTTAGATCAAACAAAAACTAAAGACTGGATAATTACCGAAGTTTGATGATGGATACTTGGATGTATGGGGCACTATTCTGTTTATCTTGCAATATTTAAAATTTTCCACAATTATCGTTAAATAAAAATGAGGTCAAAACCTTAATTTGAATTTTCAATTTAGACAAAGCAAAGTCAATATAGTTATTTATAATCTTGTTAAAACATACCAGAAAACCAGGAGAAGTGAATGTTTTCTTGATATTGTTGCTTTAAAGAAGTTTTTTCTCTGATTTCTCGTAAAAAGGACATGGTCTGACATATTTTGACAACATTTTCAGTAAAATAAATAGTATATTTTTAATGGAAGAGTCTTATTCTCATTTTGTCTAGTTGAACTGATGGCATAAATGCAATTGAGCAAAAGAATTTTTGAAGGTAAAAGAACTAATATTGATGAGTGTTTCTCTCCAATTTTTTAGCTTGACAAATCATCTAAAATTTGTAAGAAAAAAATTAATTTGCAATTTTCGGTACTTTTTTAAAAATAAATTATTTTCATTATCCTTCTATTCTGTCATAGCAACAGAAAAACTGACTTGGAGTTGTGATTAGATTTTAAGTTCTTCCAGTATTCATTGAGTTTCCTTATCAGAACTGAGTTACAGGGCACAGCAGTGTACGCTTTTTGGCAAGAATTTTGAGTGAGGACATTCACAGCAGCCAGGCAAGCTTCTATGCATCTGCTTTGCTTCACTGACTAACTTAAATGGAAGACAGTTATGACATGCTCAAGGAAATTAGGGTGCTTAACCACATCACATGTCACCATGTCACCAGAGAAAGGTAGGTCTAAATTCTTATGGAAAATAAAAATAAAAAAGAAAAGAAAACTAAGAGGAATCTATCTGACTGTAAACCAGATAGATCTACATCATCATAGGATGGTGATGACTAAACCACAACAAATCCTAAGACACGTACTATAAACTTTTCCACTTACTTCGGACATACTGTTATAACAGTTCTTTCAGTGGCATTCATCCTGGCTTCACTTCCAAAACTCACTAAAATTTTGAGTTTTGATCAGACTGCTGAGGTCTGTTCAATAGCCACCAGCAGACTGTGGCAGTGGGGGCTTCAGTCCCACCTAACTCAGCAGCTCTACCAAATGTGTGAGACTTATGTGAATTCTTCCAACCTAACTGTCAACTTACTCAGGTTTAAAGAAGTTATAATTATCTATTGGAAAGATCTAAATCTCTTTGCTATTTTCAGAGAAAAACTCTTCCCTATCATATACTTTAATTGTTTGAAATTCTTATGCTCATCGGTCTGTTGAATATGTGCTCTGTTATAAACACTATAACCTTTGATAGATTTTTTTCTTTACCTCCACACTTAGCAACTGATTACATAAAAATTAGGATAACTCATTTTTACAATCTAAAAAAAAATAGTTTTATTCTATTAATTCTCTTGGGTTATTCTTTTGGAATAATTTATTAAACTTAATTCTTGGTATAGTGATCTTTTGTTCTATGTATTCATTAGCCAAGGTTTCCTCATTTCATTTTCTTGTATGAAATTATATTTTGAAATAACTTTAAGCAATTCATTATACATTTCTACACTGTTATTTCTGTATTAAATCTCAGAATATTAGTATAAAAAGAAATCTTTAAATCATTGATGGAAAGGGACTCAGTCCTAAAATTTAGTATTACAGAAAAGTTCATTAAATCAGGAAACGATGGGAGATTATGCATAACAGCTTGATCCTTCTCTGACCTTCAACACACTATATTAAGCATAGACATCTGATATCTTTATCAAGAAGTATTGACAAGGTCTCAGTTATCAATTTAGAGGATAACTTCCAGGGAGTGCATACTTGAGATGAGCCAAGCCACAAGGTCTTGATTTCTGCAAAATTCAAGATCCAGTGCTTTTCCAGGCATGTTCCCATATTCAGATACCATATCAAGTCTTTGTTAGACTGATGGACATTCAGAATTGACTCCTCATGACACTTTCTCAATGATACCTCTTTGGTCTAAAATGGAAAGCAACAGTATATTAAGTGTTAAAGATCCACACGAGAACCAGAACAGTGGAGAAACACTAGTACCAACTGAGAAGCAAATCAAACTCTGACTGTAGACCTGGCGTGTGTCAATATCATACTAAATATACCTATACTAGGGCTACTCAGTATCTTTTGTCCACCAACAGCACCTTACTTAGTTTTATTCTTAATTTATAACTTGCCATGCTCCCCAAGTCAATTCTTTCCTCTAATAAATGCACAATTTTACATCTAGCATTAAGACACACTTCCAATCTTATCTACCAGTCCTCATTTTTGCTTGAAAATTTCCTTTGTTGATATTTATTTTGATATATGATTAAATGGACTTGTTAAAATTAACTCTATTATCCTTAAAATGCAACATATTGAATTTGCATTGCCATAGCAAGCGTTCATTAGAATGCATATTGCATTTAGTACCCTGAACAGAAGTTCAAGATTCCATTGGTACCTTGAGGGCCAAGATAGATTAATTGGAGTCAGATCCCAGGCAGCTAAGGGACTCTCACCACCCATTTTGGAGTTAAAACACAGGAAAGATGGTTCTACAAAGAGGACAGAAGAGCATTAAAAACACATTATTACACCTTTGGTCCAATGTGATTCCTTCGCAACCAAATGAAAATGAAAACATCAAAATGATTTATGGTCTTTGTTTAGTCCTGTTCTAAAGCAGAATTATTTGTGGATTTCTCAGAAAACAATTCACTAGTTTATGAATTATCCAATCTCTTTGTTTCTACTTTCATCTTTTGTCTTTTTTTATTATCATTTCTCTTTGGGTTGGCCCTTCCTTCGAAGAGTGGCAAGAAAGAATGAGAGTGGCATATGAGAAAGTTCCCTCAGGTAGACCTAATAAATGTTGCATTAATTCATTATGAGACTTTTCTATGATATCTCATTGAATATAAATAAAAACATAATTACAGTAATTGAATCTAAGATCTAAGAAAATATGTTGATGTAGACTACTTCTCACCTAATATTATCATTCTCTCTCCAATCTTCAAACACTTTTTATAAAGCTCTCAGATCTAACAATTCCCAAAGCAGTAAATTCCATCACTATAATAATAATTATAATGATGAGAATAATAATAATATAGCTGCTATTTACCGAGTATTAACTGTGCACTAGGCACTGCATTAAGTGATGAACATAATTGTTATGAAGTAAATGCTATTATTATTCCTTTTTATACAATACACTTTGCAATTTTCTCTTTTATGCAAAAAGCAATGGAGAATTTTATTTTTATATGAAATAGGAGTATGTCTAAAATAACTTGCGTATTGGTTGTCATTCTCTATGCAAACGCACTTTAATCCTTTTCCCAATGACATCACTTTATGATCATTGTTGGGAACAAGTATTGTGTCCCCCCAAGTTTTCTTTTTTGCCTGTAATTATCCCCATTTCTCTGTCCCTTAACTAAACATAACATTAAAAATGTGATCACACCATTGTCTTTTATTTCCACTCTGTGGTCTGAAAACTGATTTTTATACAATTCCATAGTATTCCATTTAATATCTTCAGATGCTTTTTGAAATCTGGGAGCAAGTTTTAAGACTGGAAAATCTTTTAGTTCTAATTTGGCCACTGTAACTATTTAATAACATTTTCTTTATGACTTGGTTAACATGTTCACCAGGTTAGGATAATTCCTCCTTGGGTTTTGATAATTTGCTAGAATGGATCACAGAATTCAGGGAAACACTGACTATATTTACTAGTTTCTTATAAAAAGATAAGATAAAGGATCCAAATGAATATCCAAATGGAAGAGATGTATAGAGCAAGGTATAGGGGAAGGGCATGGAGCTTCCATGCCCTCACCAGACATACCATCCTCCTAGCACCTCATGTGTTCGGCAGCCTGGAAACTCTCTGATTCCTGTACTTTTAGGATTTTTATGGAGGTTTCGTCACATAGGCATGATCGATTGTAAACTCGATTTCCAGTGCCTCTCTTCTTCCTTCCAATCATAGCTTGGTCTTTCTGGTGACCAACTCCCATTTAGAGCCCACCAAGCGTTAGCTCATCAGAACAAAAAACACTCCTATCACCTGGGCAATTCCATGGGGTTTAGGAGCTCTGCACCAGGAACAGGGCCAGAGATCAATATGTATTTTTTTTCTATTATTTTGCAACACTTATACCTAATTTAAACATTGAATGCTTTATTTAAATGTTTATATAACACTATTTCAGACACTGCTATAATCACTTTGCAAATATTAATTTGGTTCATTCCCCTGAAAGCCTCATGAGATGAGTATCATTAAAACCTTCATTTCAGAGATGACAAAGCTAAGGCACAGAGAGGTCAAACAAGTTGTTCAAGGTCACATGGCTTGGGTGGCAAAGCCAAGATTTGAATCTACACAGTCTGGCTACAGAGTCCATACTCTTAGCAAACACATTTACTCTGTTCACTAACTATCAAGTGGAAAAAAATAATTTGTGCACTATGATTATGTGACTTGGCAAAGAAGACAGGGCTGCAAATGTGTTTGATCAAAGTCAGCATTGTCACTTACTCTAAAAATCAGCACCTAATAAAACAGCTCCCCGACACTATTCAGAGGATTTTACAAAACACATATGGGTTGGAATTTTTTTTTTTTTAAAAAAAGGAAAAATAAGACAATCCATTTGTGATATCATTTGCATTTAAAGTGAACAATAGAAGGCATATAGGAACCAACATTATTTCTTATAAAACAAAAATGTTATTATAATTCTATGTGATTTGCATGCAACAAAAATTAGGGCCACTTGTTTAAAGATAGGCTCAATAGTTCAACAAAAACAAAACAACACAGTGGTAGAGTCCATAGGTTTTTATGTTGAGTAGAAGGAAAACACAAGAGAGAGAAGGAAATATATTTAAATAGAGTCTTTTGGGGCCTTTTGTTTAATTTAAAGAATCAGCTCACTAAAGTGCATTGTGTGACTCATTATGTTATATTTAGTTCCTTATCAGTATAGACTAAGATATTTCAAAGCATGACAGCTGAATGAAGAAATATGTTTACACATAATAAAGTTGCTTTGTGTCTGTATAACATTATTTTTAATTCTATAGTTCCCTTTTAATAACAAGCAGGTAAGAAAGAAACAAATAATTTTTTGCCACATTGCTCTTCATAAAAAAATACTAATTCCACAAAGCATATCACTAATATGACAGAAATTTTTAACTATTGAATACATTCCGAGTCACATTTATCTTATTTCCTAGCTCTAATTTCTCACCTACATCCCATAGGCCAATAGGAAATAGCTTAGGAAATACCTATCATTAGGAGTTATCCTCCAACAATACTTGTAAGAACCCCTGGTTATGTGTACAGTCTGATGTTTCTTAGACCTCAGTATGGTGGTCTGGGCAAGGTGACTATTAGGTTTTCCTGGAGGACTGCAGGGTTAAAACCCCATCTTTCCGGGAGTCCTCAAGGAGAGAGATGGTGCTCACCTTTGCTCAGAGCCTGTCCCTGCCCCTGTCATCTTTCCCGCTCTAGCCACTGATTTATGGGTGCCCTTCTGCTGCCCTTCTGCTCATTTCAGGCCACTCTTTATACAATTTGCTGAACTCTCTAATATCCACATGTTCCATGAATTCTTACATTCAACATCACTTGGATCATGGGACTTTATACAATTTGCTGAACTGCTAATATCCATGTTCCATGAATTCTTACGTTCAACACCACTTGGATCATGGGACTTCATTTTCTCTGTGGTGACAACTTGGCTCCTCATTGCTCTCCATGGCTGAGAGAAAACTATCTTCATCGTATCTAGTTCTCTTAGGGTTCCTACAGATGAGCTGCTTTGTGCCATAAATAACATTTGCATGCTTAAATATATAGTGATAAATATATATAATTATAGTTATATATGCATAAAACTCTATAGTTATAGTTATTTGTATAATATAATGCATTTATATTCTATTTCCACCACAGTCCTCTCTATTCCAGGGCAGAGAGGTACTCAGGGATGGAAGGCTGGGATGGAGCCACCTAATTGCATTATTAAAATGGCTTTATGGGCTCAGCATCGTCTTAATTGCTGTTGAGAAATCAAAAGAAATATAAAGGAAGGTCTTAAAATCTTAAGGGATTTTCCATCTTGCTGCAAAAACAAAATTTACCCGCAAAGCAATAATTTGTACTTGTGGTTTTAAATATGGACAGACATTAGGTTTACTGGTGGAGCCTGTTCTGCATTAAGGCTTAATAAACAGAACTTCCTGGGTGGACTCAGGCATGTGTATTTATAACTCACAGGAGATGATGCACAATGTGTAATTCACAAGAGATTCACCTTTCTTCTCAATACAGTACAACTCCATCGTGATACAATAAATGTGGTCCAAAGAGTCAATCACTTATTAAGAGGTTAATAGAGTGACTGTCAGAGACTGGACCTCAAGCTGGACTGCTGGAATCCTTGAGTTCCATCTATAGAACAAGCTTTCTTCTGTTCCTGGCTATTCAGTGCCTCCTAGTGTTTGTTGTGTGCCTTGCCATGGTTGTAGGGAGGATCCAGGTTCTGGACCAGTTGGGAGTTCCTGGGCAGGAGCTGACATTAGAAGCCTCCTTGGTATTCGGAACTCATTCTCACTCAGGAAGATCTGGGTTGAGAGAATTTTGGGAAAACCATGCCATACCATCTGCCAACCCGAGCTTCCTGAGACAGTTACCCACCCTTTCCCCCTCTGGCCTCATTCCTCCATTCCACCATCTCTCCATCCATAGAAGATAAGCATGCCTTCATTTGAGAAAGTGGGGTGGGAGCCATTTAGACACCAATTGCCTATGGTTGTGAGAATTTTGCTTGTCCACAAGTCTTTGAATGTTTATTTCACATGTATACACACATATACAAATATAAAAATGAATATATTATATAACATACAAATATATGTGTATATACATACATATGCACACACATTTAAGAAATTTGATTTAAAAATTAAATTCTTCCAAATAATTTCAACATGGGCATTATTTGCAATGCAATGGCTCTAAATTAATTCTAAGAATTGAATCATGGATTCCTAAAAAATGACATGCTTTCTTTAAAAGCAACGGGCATCTAAGAGGCAGAAAGCTCAGGTGTAGAAGCCAGAGTTACTCAGAGAGTTTTCATTTGTTTGAGTTTATTAAATAAAAATATATCTATTGTTCCATCCCACACAGACTCGAGCCACTCTGTAGGATGAGTGATTAATAAAAGCTTTACCTAAATCCATAAAGGGAAATCGAAGTCAAATCCTAATCCAAACACAAACACTGTTTGCAAATTAGAACCAAATCCTAATCCCTTTGAGACTTGTCCATCCCTGCTTGAAATGGCATTGTTGTTTTGATTTAAAATCCCACAACCTTTTTAAAAGTGATTGCTTTTCTTTGTATCATTAACACAAAGGCTTTTAAATGATTTTTTCTCTAAAATGTACTTGTAAATAGAGCTGAATATTCAGCTTGTTTAAAAATGAGAAAGGATGTGCTTTAAAAGATAGCCATTTATCAAAAGCATAGTTAAAATAACTTTAGTTCAATGTGACTCGATTTTCAGGCACAATGTTCAGAGATGAAAATTGGAACTGATGTGAGGCCAGTCATTTATATCTGTGATGTTCCTAAATTGATGGTAAGTCTGAGGAAGGTGTATCAATTTAGATTAGGTTTGGTTAATATAACAGCGACTTAAACACGTGATGTGTTTATTTTCTTTTGATTGAAATAATGCAAAGATAGAGAATTCAGGACTCAGAGAATGTCTCCAGGTCCTTTCCAGCTCATTGCTCCAGCATCCCTATAGGTGGCTCCTGTTCTTGTGGCTTCTGGAACTCTAGTCTCCCAACCACATTCCAGGTAGCAAATGGAGAAATGGAAGTAGAGGGGAAAAGGGTATACTCCTTACCTTTTAAAGTAAGCTGTTCACTGAAATACCACTTAGCAACTTAACCCTTCCATTTATATTACTAAGTCATATGGTTACAACTAGCGACAGTGAAGGGTAGGGATTGAAACTGGAAAGCCATGTGCCTTGATCGTTATTATTTTTTAATTAAAAAAACAATGGGAAGTATATGCTAGAAGATAACCTACAGCTTATGCCACTAAAGTGTGGTGCAATAGTGTTTAAGACGAAGAAAATCTTGCCTGAGAAATTAAGATCATGATATCTGTTGTGTCCCGGGAGCATTTTGATGGGTCTGCGTATGTACTACACCTCTAGTCATACTTCTGGACTAAAATGGGTCTGAAATAGCCTTGGACCTCTCCCTCCCTGACATGGCAAATATCTACCTATCGTTAGATATTTAGATGAAATATTTTTGCCTCAGAAAGCTTTCCCTTATCACCAAGTTCCGTTATAGTAAGAGTAACCTGCTCCTGCTCCCTCCTCTGCTATTCCTATAGCATGTTTGGCAGTTGAAAGTGAGGCCAGTATGGCCACAAGTTGCTGCTTAAAACCGAAGTCTGAGTGGTTATAGTTTGTCAGCTCTTACAGGGCTCCAGCATAGGTACACATTTCATCCTTAGATGAAGGACTTGACTTGGATCCACTACCTCCTTAGATATGCAACATCTAAAAACCTGAGTCAGGCAATTTTGACATTGATTGCTATTTTTAATTTTGCTGGAAAACATATAAACTGGGACTGTCTCAAGCAAATGGGGACATATGGGCACCCCAGAAATAATGGAGAGCCTAGAATACCATCATCTTTGAGAAAATACTTGTGGCTACTCTTCCTTTGGGCAGTATTTTGGAATAAATTGTAGCAGGAGAGCCTAATAGCTACAGCAAAGAGAGTTAATATTAGAAAAACTCCAAAAAGCAGGACAAAAGCTATATTACAAAGGCATTCCGTGAGACAAGCATGAACTGTGTGAGGCTCTAATACCTCCCCAGACTATGTTGTTGTAAGCTTGATGAAAAAGGGTGAGGATTTTTGCTTCTGTTTTTATTTTTTTGTTCGTTTTTCTTTCCGTATAAAGGCACAGGGCAAATTATATTAAACAGCCAGAGTCTTAAACACTGCCAGGTCCAAGAAATAAGCTAGACATTGCAGCCTAGCTTTAGAACTAAAGGAAAGCCTTTCTGTGTGTTTAATACAGTGGAGAGGAAAAAGGCAGTGATAGTAATTTCAGTGGCACCAAATATATATGTATATTTACTAATACTTGGAGATTTTATATATATATGTAAATATATATATCAAATCTATATATATATGTAACTATATATATCAAATCTATATAGTTGGCTTACAGGCAAAAAGACCTAGTTATAAAATATATTGACAGACAACACATTGTATATGTGTGTGTGTGTGTGCGTGTGTGTGTGTGTGTGTATATGTTCTCTCTCTATATATATATATATTTACATTAAAGAAGAGACTTTGGTGCCAGAATGTTCTTATAATTATTCTAGAAAAGTTCCTAAGAGTCCTGAACTGCTTGAAGTTCCATTGATCTGGGCTGGGCTAAATTAAACATAAGATAGTTCAGCTGTGTTTGTTTTTAATTTGCAAAGGACTTTAGTGTTCCAGAAAGTGAGGGACTAGCAAACCGGGCTTCAATCAATTAGGAATATTTTGGGCATCTCTGCCAGTAGCATTAATGGGAAAGACCTGCTGTTATAACCCACAGGGTCCCTGGCAGGTCCTGAAATAAGAAAAAAAGGAAATTTGTAAGAGAATACAAAGCCTAAAAGCTGGTCAGAGAAAGAGGTGTAAAATGAACATATGAACTATTTAGCTAAGATGAGAAGGTTCTGGAGTTGAAGGAGACTTACATCAGAAGCAGAGGTTTTAATAAAAATTTTAAAATTTTACAATTAATAATTTTAAAAGTGCTCTTGTTTCCATGTAATAATATAGGCCCATAATTTAAAATTGCAAGTCATACTACAAAACCTATTAAGAACACATTTCTATTCTCCCTGACCTCTATCCTGTTACCCAGCAACAGATTTTAACTTGGTTAGCGTTTTCTTCTGTTATTTAGCACTCTATTTCAAAATAACCAAACTTTTACTGCCTTGCTAAAGTATAAGTGTCAGACATTAGTCAACAATAGCCTATATGAAAGATAAAATTTTCCTCACTACTTCCTTCCCTTTTTGAGAGTCACAATAAGGATTTAATTAAATACATACTGAGCACTTATGTTACTATGGTTTTGTAAAAATGGAGTTCACATCCAAGCCAAGCAATACAGTGTGATTTTTTTTTCCTTATACTTGTTATTTTTCTTACAATTAATATTTGTGTGTTTTTAAAATTCGCTTAGTTTTTATTTACTGTGAATCTTCCATAATGCTTAGACTAATGGATTAAACCCCTCTTAATAACATTTTCCAAGTGGTTCAATGCATGAAATAATTTATCAGTTTTGTTAATTTTTCTAACAATGCGACCTGCTCATGAATCCACATTGTTTTTTTTGTCCCAAGCCTGATACACAGCTATTATCCTGGGACGTTGCTTACTACTCTCCTTTGTTGGAGCTCTTCATTCTGGCCTCCTAAAGTCTTCTTTCTTCATTTATTTTCTTATTTCAAGGTAACATGTCTTTCAGGAGTTTCTTGAAAAAGAATGCATGGCGTTTTAAAAAACAATAACAAAAATGTGACAATTCGGAAGTTCTAAAAACACTTTTGTTCTACTCTCACACTTAAATTTAGCTTGGCTTTTAAAGAATTCTAAATTAAAAATTTTTCCCTTCCAATTTATGAAAGCATTGCTTTATTTTTTTTCTAGTGCATTGTTTATAAAATCTGATACTTTATATGTAAACTCTTACCAACCTACCTCTAAAACTTGTATAATTGTAATAATAATCAATTCTTAATTACTTACTCTGTTACTGCTTCATGAACTTCATGTGCATTTTAACAATAATTTAATAATAATAATAATTTAATCCTAACAATGATCTTAGGAGATAGATATGATCAATATTAATCTCATTTTTCAGATGAGGAAACTGAGCGCTAAGACGTCAAATCAATTCTTTAAAGTCCTGTGACTGATAAGAGGTAGAGATGATATTGAATCCAGGCGGTCTGGCACTAGACTCCAAATGCAGAACCATGATTCTCTCTCTTTTCCAGGTGTTCTGAAATTACTACTTAGACTTTCAGTTGGAAAAACCTTCATTTATGGAAAGCTTTGCTATATGACTGCTATTCTTTTTCTTATTCTATTAATTGGATTTCAGATACTGTTGCTTAAGTGTCTCATTCTAAATATCTTTTTATTTTGCTTTTAACATTAAAAAAATAGTTTCATTCTGTTCTTCAGGAAATTCTTTGGCAACCTTCTATTGCCATTATTATTATTAGAATTAATATTTAAGTAGTGATCCTGTTTTTAATTTGCAAAGGCCATTTCCTGTTACCTGATTATTCCTTTTAAGTTAATAATATCCTAAATTTGTTTCATGGATGAAATACATTCTCTTTTCTTTGAAACTTAAATAATACATTTAAGTTTTCTGCCCCCTTACTTTGTTTCTATTTCTCCCAAGTTTCTTTCCTCTATTGCATTGTATGCTTTGGTCTCTTTTTTTTAGGCTGAAGTCTTTCCTTAAATGAGCAGGGCTCGTTGACTCTTACTGTGGATAATCCAGGGATGAACGAACTTGATCATTGAATGGACTCTCCAGTGTTGATACCTGGAATAATTGAGTTTTTCAAAATAAGAATTCTTTAGTTTTCTACTTGCAATTAGAAACCTTGAAGCAGGTGTTTTGGTAGTTACAATAGAGGACAGACCTTGGGAGAGGCTGGAGGTCCTATCGTTCAGTACTGGGCCTTCCTGTTTCTATCTGCAGCCCTATACCCCAACCATCTACTGAGCCTAGTGTCCTTGAGACGAAAGTTTGTTATTGTTTTTTAACCCCCTAGAAACACAACAATATATTTATTATATGTATGTTTTGAGAGGTGAGGGAGAGGTAGGTATTAGTCACCTGACTATCCACATTTTTTTAAATTAATTTATTTCTGGTGCCATTGGTTAATGAAATCCAGTAAGTTCCAGGTGTCCAATTTAACAGTAAGGCACATATTGCATTGTATGTTCCCCTCCCATAATTAGATTTCTTTCTGTCACCAAATATTTGACCCCTTTTACCCCATCTATCTCCCTCTACCTCCCTCCACCCTCCCCTCCCCCGCTTCTGGTAACCACTAGTCTATTGTCTATGTCCATCCACATTTTTTACCGGGTTTCTCTGTTGTGAATTCCATAATTATTTCTTGCCTTACTGGGCTTCTAGCCTCAAACTGATTTATTTCTTGCAGATATCATCCTCTACAGGCAATTACACCATAGCTTCCTCTTCTATCATAAGGCATTTTCCATTTCTCCATCAGCTTTCTAATCTATGAAAATTTCTTGAAATCCTTCACTTACTTTTTTCTCTATTCTCTTATATTTTTCCTTTGTGGATAGATTTATTTACTAATTTAATTTTGTCTTCACTCTTTGGTTAGGGGATTTTTAGGAGAGAGTAGAGATACATGTAAAAAAAAATCAATGTATGCTTCTAAAATTTTTGTGTTTTTAATGATGACATAGATGTTCTATGCAGGTAAGTTATACAACAAAAGATATACAGGACATATAATTAGAGTGACCTGAGCATGTGGTTGTGTAGTCTATAATTGAAATAGTAAAACCTTACACTATTTTTCTTCCTTTCTTTTTGTAAACTAGTTAATGAAGATTTCATAGGGGCATGAATTGAGACCTTCATTCTGGGCATGATGAGTGATATGTCCTGACATATGTCACAATGAATTTGAGCAAAGGGTGAGGAATGGGCCACCAAGGAAGAGAAATTGCAAAGAAATCAGATAACAAGTCTTATTAGAAACATAAGATGAAGTGAGCAGAGAGGAGTACAGAACAGACTGAGAATCTTGATGCCAATGGCTACTAATATGGAATATAAAATTGCATGATTTGATCAATTGTTATAAGGAAAAAGCTTAACATATTTATTAAGTTCATAGTCACCATTGCTGGTACTATGTCACTAGCAAGTTCTCTCAAATATCACTCCTTTGTCTCATATTCATACTTGTGCCTAGATTTCTCTGAGATAGCCTCCATTCCCCCAATGTACAAATCTCCAAGTCTAAGGTGAAAGAATTTGCCAGGTTTAAGAAGAAAAGTTGGTCGAAATAAAGAAATTTTAGGGAATGGTGAGCTATATGGGCATATAACAAATATAAGAGGTATTCAGAGATGTGAGGATTCACGTTAAATTTCTTTAATCATCTCCAATACTTCTTCCCTTGATTCCATGTTAGTTCATTCAATACCACAGAGAGAAGAATGAAATTCTGCACTCTTCTCTTTGGTAGCAGAATCTGTGCCCTAAACAATAGCCTGATTATACTTAAAACATGGTGATTTTCAGACACAGAATATACATATTTAGGTCTATAATATGTGTATGTTATAACAGAAACAGAAAGGCAAATTATCCCCAACACTTATCCTCAGGCTTAGAAAGAGAGTAATGAAGAGAGGAAATTAATGATACAGGGTTGTCAGACTGGGGAAAATTCATGTTGGTGGATAAGAGTAAGGATACAATCAAATCATGTAATTATAAACTCTCAGAGCTTGAGGAAACTTTTTGTATCTATGGCTTACCCTGATTGTATAGATAATAATAAATCAACTTCTTACTTCACATCAGATACTATTCTAAATACATATCATCCTTGACTCATTTTAAAATCTTCAAAATACTAAGGAGAACTTATATATTACCTTTATCATTTCTCAGATGAGAAAAATGAATCACAGAGAGACCAAGCAATTTGCTCCAAGTTGCATATCTACTGATGTTAAAACCAGGATGAAAATCTACAGAGTCTGGCCCCAAAAACCTCTACATGTGCATTTAACTACTATCTGTTTCCGCTGTTGAAGGGAATAAACACTGAGAGATGTAAGGAGACTGGGCTAGTTAAAAACATACCAGGACGAAACTAAGACTTCTCAGCCATAATGAATTGTATTAAACATTGGTGGATGCTCATGGCTATTGACCAGAACCTATGATTCTTTTCATGACACCAGCTTTGCAGGTTAGTGTTATTCATTCATTATTTTTCAGTAATAGTATTGATTCTCCCTAGGTCAAATCTAATTTGGAGTTAAATATAAAGAACCACTGATTAAAGGAAAAACATGTTTATTTTTATCATAATCCTTATTTTCCAACATATGTTGTCTTCTATGTGCCAGCCAATATGCTAGATAATTTACTTAATTTACTTAAATTTTCTCATTCAATTCTCTCAAGGCCGCTATGTCACAAGTATTATTATATCTATTTTACATACATGGAAACTTAAGGAAAGAAGTTTAGAAACTTATGCAAGATCACAGAGCAATCAAGTCACAGTGTTAGCCATCAAACCTGCACTTCCAATGTTCACAGTTTATCACTAGGTAACTTGACTCTTCTTATAAATATTACCAATGAAAATTCATTTCGATTTTGAATATGTAGCAATTTGGTTAGTACATTCATTTGTGGGACTTTAATTTGACCTTTCTAAAAGAAATTGCTATTAAAAAAAAAAAAAACTTGTCAATACAAAGCAAAACCACTATGTTCCCTCGTGTGATATGCATTATTGGGTGCACATTATTATTTCTGACTTGCTATGCATATTTTTTCTCCTTATTACAAAATGTATGCACAGCTAATGTTTACTCAAGAGATGAATTATTTTGCAAGTGAAAAATTATAATTGTTATATTCAGTCACATTTCAACCTTACAGCACCAGAAGGGAGCCTTTTTGCTGGAAACTCTTTGCAACAATGTTTTTTTAAATCTCTCCAGACAGCTTTAATGATTGTAAAATATTTAGGTATTTTTTAAACGCTGGAGACCAAATAGAATAATGCATGAAAGCAATAAATAAATAAGCAGACAAATCACATCTAAAGACCGACAGTGGAGCTTTCACAAAAGGATTGACCACAGAGGTTTTAAAATCCGTTTGATAGTTTTTGTTTGTGGTGGAGAGAGATTCTTAAACGAGTGAACCTCTCTGCCCTGGGAAGAGCACAGAGGAAGCAGTGATGAAGGGTATTAGCAAGCCAGCGAGACATGGTAACCACAATTAAACATATTGAGCTTTCTGGAAGGAATACATTGTGAAACTACTCAACCTCTGGCTACCCCCCAAAACCCAACTTATCTGTAGGCGTGCCTTACCCCAGGGGAAATCGTGTTCTTCCGACTATGTTCTGCCTCATTGCTGTCTGCAACCTCGTGAGGCTTCTGCAAAGACTGCTGTGAGAAGCGTCTTCAAGGGACTTAATGAAACCACTCACCAAGATGGAGTTGGGTCACATTGACACAGTGCTCCTTGACGGTAGACATGTCTAACTCTGTTGAAATTAAGAGTGTATAAGAATCCTTTAGATTTTGAATCCCTTTCTCACTTTCTTTTTTCTCGTGGTAATGCTTTTCAATTTTTCAAAATATCCACATTGGCATTTATATGAATATCTGTGAATTTTTTCCAGTACGCAATTTTCTGCACTAGAGTCATCTCTACTTTTAAAAAATTCCTAATGTGTCTAATTTTTGACAGACAATTCTCATTGATTACTAATTCATGTGACAAACATGCTACCTTAGTCTTCATATTAATAGGGTCATCGAAAATGACATAGAAGAAAGGGCAGTTAGGCCTACAGAGAATTAATTAGCATGTAATTCTCAGTATATCATCTAGTGTTAATTAGCAGTTAAACCATCTTCTTGTGCATGATCTGCTGATTTCAATACAGTGTTCTATTTTGGAGACCCTAGGGGAATTAAACTTAAAAGGATATTCGGTCTTTTATAAAAAAAATTAGATATGGAATTACAGCTCCAGTTCTCCTGTATTTTCTTTAACTATTATATATTTTTCCAATGTTACTTTCTTAAATCTATGTCATGTGCATTATGTCTTCCCTTTCTAATAAAATAGTAGCCAAACCATGACTAATTGTTAAGAGTGAAATAAATATTCATATTTAAGCCATTTTTTTAAAGTTAGAACCTTTCTACTTTTCCTTATTTGCAATTCTTAGCGTATACTTAATATGATAGCTGGGTATATCTGTGTTTGACCTACTCTTACTGTTTCTGTTTTCTCAGGTTTTTATGCACGTATGTTTTGGTGGCGTACAATTTTTTGAGGCAAAGAAATTCATTGAGAAATCTGGCAAGTCATCAATGAAAAATGAATTCTGAATTTCCTTTTTCAAAAAATGTTTCTATAATGTTAATGCAGTGAATGTGTATCTGAAAACTTTGTTTATCTTATGTCCATATAGAAATAAAACAAATCGTTTGAACAGTTACTATATAAGGAAAAGTTTTTAGCACATTTATATTTATTCATCATAATAGATGACAACCAATGTAAGAGTGGCTAAACTATTCAAATCATTCAAATTTCTCTTTGAAATGCATAATTAAATGTGTACATATCTAAAATGTCAGAAATTCAGAATTCTTTTTTAAAAATTAAAAAAAAAAAAAAAGTAATTTCTCCCTAGGTGAAAAATGCCAGCGCGCCAGCCAGCACTACTGACTCGAGAGTTTTGGGGCATTCTGCGCTCACTGACCTTCCTCTTGCAGATTCAGACTTGGTCCTCCCCCTGCTGGAACCAAACCCTGGTCTCTGCTTCTCTCTTATGGCTACAACTTCGGTTCACAACTTTCTCAGACAGGTTATAAGATCAAGAAAATCACAGTACTATTTTTAAAAGGCTTTCACAGGTTTTTGATTTATAATCATACTGAGCAGAGGTTGGTTATTAACTTATCCTCTTCACCGAAAAGAGCAACTTACACTTGGACATTCCACAAAGCATTTTCACATACATTATCTCATTTGATGCTCACAGAAAAACGCAGAGCAGGTATAATTATGTCATTTTATAAATGAAGAGTCTTGGAGAAATTCAATGATTTCCCAAGGGATTAAAGTGGATAGATGGTTCTGGAATCAAGAATAACACTCGGGTTTTCAATTTCTATGACCAATTCTTTTCCCACTTTATTAAACTTCAGGATATAGACCTCAAACCTTGTTTTTTACTGGCTCCCCTTGGGCTGGAGGATTTGAGATAATAAGGCAATAGAGAGGGTGAGAAAATGAAGAAGAATAAAAGAAAGCTGATCTGGAAGGAATTGAATATAGTTTCCTATCACATGACATTCTTGCATCCCGGGGAGCAGGATGGGTTTGTTCTTTTTCAAGACCACGTCTCACATTAGTCCCTAATGGTAGGGCTTCGGCAGGTCTGCGGATATCACGGCTACAGGTCGAGTTTGAGGCCAGTGCCGGAAGGACATGGTGTTCTCATTAAACATTTTCAAAAAAAGAACTGTAATGTTTCTATCTTCACTTTAGAATTTGAATAGAAATGGACTCCTAACTTGTATGAAACCAAAACCTCACTTTAAATATCCTCAACCACTAAAAATATGAATGCTGATTACCTGTGTTGCATATTTAAATTTATAGGTTTTTTTCTTTGTTAGGTAAGGCCTTGGAAAATGCGAAAAGTGCAATGTTTGAATAATCAGCCCCATTACTTTGAGTCAATTAGGAACTTGACTTAAGAGCATTGTAAATTCTTTACACATCTAGCTTTGTATTTTTAGAGCTTTCTCATAGAGACAGAACAAAAGCTCAGAGCACAGACTCTGGCTTCAGATGACCTAGATTCAAATCCATGTTCTGCCAGTTATTAAATTCTTGACTTCTAGCAAGATGATTCATGATGTCTCTATGCCTTGGTCAGTTTTAAAGATTAAGTGAGGTAATGCACTTGTAATTAATCAACACACACTGGCTATTATCTTTACCATCACATATTCGAAGAGCATAAAGAAATGCTTGACATTGATGGCATCTCTTACAATGGTGTTCTGGGAAAAGTACCGAGCTGCTTATCCCTTTATTAATTAAACTGGTGATACCACAGTTCCATATTTCTATATAAGTTGGGTAAATTTCACCACACTAGTTTAGATGTATATATTTATATGTTTGTATTTGTGTATAACATGGGTAAAACCACACTTCCATAATATTTCTCAAAATCTTGGAAAATAGGGAAAACAGAATTTTATCAGTTTGCTAATACATTTGGCTACATAATACCAAGTGATTGATTTTACTTTTTAAAATGTTTTTAATGAATGTATTGATATATTTCTTCTTTACTCAATGATTGAATTAACTGGTTGATGTTGGCGTTTTATACACCTATTCTGATTTAGACATTTTTGGAAATTGTTGTTCAGTCTCTTCAAGTATCATTAACACATTTTTCTGCCAGTGGCTTGAAAATATTCATGCAGGTTTCAAAAAATTCCTAATTTATTTCCAAGTGGGAGATCATATATTGGAAAAATCTGACTCAGCATGAAATATTTAGGGTAAAAATTATTTTACCCTAGTAAGTGTACTTAAAATGTGTTAGTACAGAAAGTATTTTCCCTTCTTCTAGCTTTATTTTCTATCATAGCTTTTATTCAGCCTCTCACCTTGAACAGTTACACAGGAAATTTTATGAAGAGCCGTGATGTACTGGAAATAGCTACCTGGCTGTCAGAGTTATCACTTCAATCGCAGAAGCTAAGCCCGAGTTTTACAGAGACGGTCCTCTCGTATCCGTTCTCTACCCTTTTCCTTGAGGAAATTGTTCTAAAAACGTTTGGTAATTATTTCTTTCTTTCAGCTCAGAGTTACACTGATTTGGACCCTGGAGAAGGAAGAACATGCTATTGGACATATGATTATAAAGTCTTAACACCAGGGGCTGAAAGAATTCCATCTGATCCATAGTTTCCTAATCAAATATTGCACACATTTAGAGAAAACTAGAGATGACAGCTTTTATACCTCTCTTTCTCCTGTGTCTATGGTCTTTGAATTATCTCAACCAATTTTTCATTTCTTTCAAGTACAAAGTTCTGGTGATATCTATTTCTTGCATGGTAGTAGTATAATAGAGTTTAATAGAGTGGCCAGACGTCTACATGAATCATAAATTTAAACGGGTTGGCTTCTTTATGAAGCCATGGTAGGAAGAGTGGTGGAAATTCTTAAAACATAAACCTTCCTTCAGTGGTTTCTAAAATATGTTGTTCCATAAAGTTGAAAACAATGTTTTATATTTCTTGCTGTAATGGGGACAAGGCAAAGTGTAGTATATCATTTGATATGGGTAAGTTAAAAGTAATCTCACTCCTATAACTGACGCCCAAAGGAGGTGTTCTACCATTACTGAGGTAGCCTCAAGGCTTTCCCCTGAGATTCCTCAAAGACCCTGATGGTGTGTCTTGATTGAGATAACGAGTATTTGGAGAAATCTTTCTTTGATTTTGTGACTCTGCATCTTTAGAGTTTTATTTTAAAAACGTCTCTTTAAGATTACAGACTTGTTCATTTTTAAATGGTAGTGTTTCTCTTTCATTCATTCCTGCACATTTAACATCGCTTGCTTAAGCAATATGTGCCTGGAACTTTGTTAGGTGCTGGGAGAATAGCATGAAGTGGAAAGAACCTGCTTTCAAGGTATTTACCTATGACTATTAACTTGCAAGCATGGTATAGTTGGTGATCACTTTCATTTTTCTGTTTCATGTCATGTAATCATGTGATAGCATTTACTTTCTCACTTTTAGTAGTCAAGTTAAGAAAATTAAAACAAATTTACATTCTGGGAAGGGGAGATTCTCTTCATGTAATATGAATTACTCTTACCCCCAATTTTAAAATGCAAATTGTCTATTCCAGTTACTTTTTTAACCCTCTATTTAATACCTTTTTATAGTGGTAAAATACTCGTAACATCTAATTTACTATTTTCCACATTTTTTAAAAGGTAGTTTACTGCTATTTAGTATTTGCAGTGCCGTGCAACCATCACCACTATCTAGTGCCACACTGTCTCCAACACCCACACACATTAAACGGTCACTCCCCATTCTCCTTGTCCCCATCCCCTGGCTGCAATTAAGCTGCTTTCTGTCTCTAGAATTTGCCTATTCTGTACATTTCATATAAATAGAACCATACACTATTTGGCCTTTTGCCTTTGGATTCTTTCACTTAGCATAATGTCTTCAAATTTCATCTACGTGGTATCATGTATCAGTATCCATTCCTTTTTATGGCTGAATAATACTCCATTGTATGGCTAGACTACATGCGGTTTATTCATTCATTATTTGATTGACATTTGGGGTTTTGCTGCCAGATTACTTTTATAATGGATAATAAAACATAAGTAAAATTTGAATAAGTATATTTGCTTGCTTCAAGTAGTAGGTAAATTATCAAAATTCATTTGAAACAGCATGGAAATGTTTCTATGTGACTTGGACCATTCTATCTGCTTCTAAGCCTTCTGGTATAGTGAGGTGTATGAAATATAGACCTGGTCTCTAACCAATGGGAGCTGCTATGACTCCTTCCTACAATATTTAGTGTTGCTTAAGTAATGGTTTCTTGAAAGGCACTTTTGTAGACAATTAAAATATAGCTATAATGGAAGTTATTTCTCGTTAAATTACCAATATGTCTATTTCCCTTACAGCATTAGAGATAGAATGAGAAAAGATTACATTATGTTTCGTAATTTCAAAATATCCTAAAGTAAAATTTGAAATCATTGTTTTGATTCTGAAGATTTCATAGCCCATGGAAATCAAGTAGGCAGCTTCAGATATGAAGCAACAACTTACTTCCAGCCTTGTGTATTACATGTTTTGAAAATGAAGGTCAAGGCTCTGAGGTCGCCCCATTTTCTTTCAGAAAAACGTGATGTGATCTTTAACTCCACTTGAACAGCCACTAGAGGCAAGGAGATGAGACCTCAGTTTAATGTCTCAGCTGAAGGGCAGCCAGGCAGAGCCACTATTAATACTCGACAAGCCAAGAACTCTGCTTCGGTGCAGTTAAAAACCTCAGCAACGGGCAACAGCGGTTTATAATTTATAAGGATGAAAATGGATCAAGTTTCTTTTTTCTGGGAAGAAAATAAAGTCATGATGCATTTTCAATAAATGCTTAGTTGCACTTAAGTGCCCCCCAGGGCATTCCATTAATGAGGATCAAAAATTATAAGAAAAAAAAAACAGATATAGATATATAAAAATGTGGAATTAACAAGTTTTCCTTTTGTTTAAACCTGAAAAAGCACATAATGTCCTTTCAGCATTTTTGATAAACATATACTTAAAGTTGAAACTGTTACTTACAAAGCCATAATACTGTATGAAACCATATGGTAAACTGTCTGTCTCAGTGATTACCAGCCCTGGTTTCATAGCACCCTAGGGATATCATAAAATTTGAAAATTATTTTTAATTAAAAATGCATAGTAACTTCAATTTAACACATTCTCTGTAGACCAGAATTTTCCCTTAAAATAGATTTACTTTAGTCTTTGTCTAGATGGGATTTGCACCCAAAAGACTTCATGTTAGATGCGTTTATCTATGGAAACAATTTGAAGAATTGGCATTGGAGCCCATATTTATTCACGTGCTCTTTAGGACTGAGAATGCTACAAAATCAAGTAGCACACACACAATAAGATAGATCAAGTCTGATATTACTAGGGATGATTCGGCCAGGAATCATATAGTTAATTTATATCTTGGGTTTTTTTTTTAGGTGTTTAATGTCTGTCTCACTCATAATATTAGAAATTTGATATATTCTAGGAAAAAAAGAATGAAATTGTAAGTCACATCAATCATGTGTGTATATGTGTGAATGTGTGTGTCTGTGTGTGTGTTCTGTTTAAAACAATGACAGAATTTCATCCCCCTTCTGCACGATGAAAACTAAGGGTCCTCTTGGAAACACGTTTTGTCTTTCCAAGGCAATTTTCATTTTAGATGTGCTTGTAAGTTAAAAAAAAAAAACAAAAAACTGTACATTTTTGGTTGGCTTGATCCACCTCTAAGAGATAAAAAATAAAGTCCTTCAACGTTTTAAGTGATATGTAAGAATTACCAATAAAGAGATAGCAATAAAATAAAAAGAAACGATGCTAAGAAATATCTGATGAATGAATGAAGAAAAGAAGCCCTTCTTATATTTCTCAACTTAGCCATATATTTAAAAAGAAAGAAAAAAAGTGGCCTGAGCTTTTTTAACCATCGCTGTTCTAGGAAGTAATTGGGAGAATGTATTATTGGTGCACTCCCACGGTGTATACGCCTGAAGGTCTCAACAGGACCCTGAGAACAGAGCACGTCGGTCTTCCCCAGCTTTGATGTAAAGATCCATGAGACTCTGAAGCAGCAGCCAGACGATGGATCATGGGTGCTGTGTTTTTAAATTGGTCTCATGTACATTTTACTTACAATTTAACTTATGGTTCCTTTCAAAGCACAGAAGAATGATTCTAGACCTTTCGTATGATTTTTGCTTAATTCATAGTAAAGATTTCTTATTCCCAGTGAACAGAAGAGAGGCGCTACAAGAGCTAAGTATTAAATGAATCTTACGAAAATGTGATGCCTATTCAAGCTGTTTGCGATTCTTCTATCTCACATTCACGAAGTATATGAACAGTTAGAACGATACCAGGGCATAAAGGCATTGATCATAGAGAGCCATTATTCTTTCCCAATCATTGTACAATTACTTCTGTGTCATGGATTCTCAAATATATCGTCTATGACACTACTCCTTCTGCACTGAGAAAAACAGTCTCTGATTCTTGAGGCACTTTTCATGTTATTATTCACTCATCCATTATCCATCCTTCAGTCACTGTCTGCTCTACTGAAACTGTGCTTGACATTGGGGATTTCAAGTAAAACATAGTCTTTGACTCTAAGGTGCTCACAAGATAGTAGGAGGTGATGTACATGTAAAGAAATAATAAGAATAAATCATTATAGAACCTATCATAAAAATATGTGCACCATAGTGGAGAACAAAGAAGAGAATATTCATTTCTACCTAAGGGTGAATAACGCATACAGATGAAAAATAATGCTTCAGGGGTATTTGGCAATTGAAAATAGAAATTACATAAGCAAACAGAAGAAGCAAGTGAAAGTGAGCATACCAAGGAGAAAAATACCTTAAAAGAAAAAAGAAAACTTTAATGGAAATGAAAAAAGAGAAAGACCTACAGGCAATTTTTTAAAGGTTATTAAAAATAATTAAATAAGAATATGAATTAAATACGATAGGATATCTTTTAGAATTTTAAAATATTTATTTTAGAAAGATACTGATGACTGATCAGTTATGGAAGAGAGTCTCATTGAAATCTATATAAAGACTGACTTACGTCTCCCAGCACAATACAGAAATGATATCCTGGGCTCAATCACTTTTTTAGCAGATTATTATTTTAGTCTACGTGTTAATTCTGTAGTAATAACTGTTTGATCATCACAAAAATGGAATAATGTGGAATGAAAGTTAAAATACATACATACTTTAAACCCATTAGACCAGCATGCAGATTTTTTAAATGGCTTGTTAGATATTTCATAAAAATTTAATTAGCGTTTTGGAATCTGCAACATCATGCTTCTTGCATTAAATAAATTCATTCAGAATATTGGAAGAACTCACTGATAACAATTGGAAAAAAGCATGACTTCCTTTAAAGCCCGGCTTTCACACTGAATGATATGAAAGGCAGAGAATATCCCCTGCTACATTATTTTTTTCATTCCTATACAAATTAAAGTAGCGGAGCAAGTTATTAAGTGTCAATTTTTATGTCAAATACACTGTGGCATTAGGTAATATGTGTTTTCTAGTTTACAAATTTTTTCCCAGATTGATCTTTCAGACTTTGCAAGACATGATAAACCCTCTAAATTTAGTCAGACTCGTGAGTTGTTAGTTACTGTGGGCTAAGTCATGGAGTACCAGTGATGAAAAGCCTTAATCCTGAAACTTAATTTGCATGAATAAAATTGTCAATAAATTATATAGTCTATATTTTTATTTTTAGTCTTATTTCGGTTTTTTTTTTCCCACAATTCCCATGCATTTGGGCTCTATTATGTGTAAACAACCATGCTATTAAATACAGAAACTCTGGAACTCGACCTAGAAAAATAATAACACACTTAGCAGAAATTAAACAGCATACGAGGTATACATTTTTAGCAGTGGTAAGCAACAGGCCAAAATGCAATATAACTCTACAAATTGAAGTTCTAAGAGTGAGTTAGTGATGAGTCAGAATAATCAGGCTGATGTTTGATTTCCAAACTTGTGAAGAGTTATTGAATTCTACAGCTTAACATAATACTTACCTACTGTGATAGTTTTGTGCATCATCAATTTAATGAACTAGAACTACATTTTCTAGTTTTTCCTTTCCAAGTTGGCCACAGGCAAGATTTGTGTGAGATTTGCCAAATTATGATGAAACAATGGCCATTATTCTCTGAAGGTCAGTGTTGGGGCCAGCACCGCTGCAGCTCACATACATTGTCATTGATCTAAGATAGTGTGGGGCAGCAGCTAGAATTACAGACTCCAGGCCCCATTGGATCTACTCCTTTGTTTCTTCAAACTGTGGGCCAGGTGAAGAGCTTCAGCTTCTTCTGCACATCACTGCATCATCAAGATGGGAGGCCATGAAAAATAGAGGCGGGTTCCCATTTGTCTTTGTGGTCTACAGTTGTCCTTGCTCTCTTCCCTGCTTCATGCCTAGCTTTTCTTCTTGACTGCTGTCCCTCCTGATCCACAGTAACTTTATGCTCTCATTAGATACAGAATTGACAACTCTCTATAATACCCACAAATTGCACACGATATATTCCCTATAATTGGTCCTTTCTTGTATCACTTAGCAGTGTTCTTCTTCCCAGACTGAACTTTAAATTATAGAAAAGGCTCTAAGGGAACTCTTATGAAAGATTCTTCAAAATGGCTCCGGGTTATTTTGAATTGGTTATTTGAACTAATTATACTTCAAGATATTAATGATTGTGGATGGTAGTAGTTAAACATGGTCAATCCATGGCAAAATGGCTACTTAAAATAGTATTTGTAAACATTTGAAATCAAATGTTTATGGAAAGAATCATTTTGGGTGACTATATAACTTTTGCCACAGAATATTTTATAAAAATAAGGAGCATATGAGTTTATAGCTGGTTGTTTCTAAGTGTGCCAGAGGACTTGGAGAAAGTACCTAATAAGTTGAGAGTCTTAACTTTCCAGTAAAGGATAAGAGAATAAAATGCTTCTAAGTCTGCCCTAAAATAAACTTTTACCTCCTAAGACTTCTGAAAACCAAGCTCAAAGTCTAAAACTGTTTTCGGCAAAATTAAAATCAATTAAATTTACAACTTCACAGGATCTCTTTTATTAAAATTAGGACATTATTTAGGAAGAAACGGCTGGGACTATATAAAACAGATTCTAATGAAGCTGAGAAATTTGATTCCTAAATACATCTGAGCCTCCCTCGCCTGTAGAAACAGCCTTTCCTACCTTATTTGAAAATGTTAGACTCTTCCTACCTAAGGAAACTGTAATGGCCTCTTTTAAAGGAGCCGAATATCAAGGGATTGTTAATTCTCTTTAAAACACACCCAATAACCTCTCATTGCTCCTTGACTTATAATCGGATCCTACCCCCAGCGTGGTAAGGCAAAAAAGTGTGACCTAATTTCTTATTCTGATAGTTTGTTATTGGTGTTTAAAAATAAAACCGATTTCTGATAACTAATTTTGCATCCTGCTACTGTACTGAATTCATTTATTAGTTCTAATAGTTTGTGTGTGTGTGTGTGTGTGTGTGTGTGTGTGTGTGTGTGTGTGTGTAATCTATATAGGGTATCATGTCATCTGCAAATAATGACGGTTTTACTTTTTCCTTTCCAGTTTGGATGCCTTTTATTTCTTTTACTTGTCTGATTGCTGTGGTTAGACCTTCCAATACTATGTTGAATAAAAGCGGTGAAAATGGACATCCTTGTCTTGTTCCTGGTCTTAAAAAAAAAAAAGCTGTTTTTTGCTTTTGAGTATGTTAACTGTGGGTTTGCCATTTGCGATAGTACAAATGGACCTAGAGTATATCATGCTAAGTGAAATAAGTCAGACAGTGAAAGATAAATACCATATATGTGGAATCTAAAAAACAAAATAAATGGACAAACAAAACAGAAAGAAACTCATTAATACAGAGAACAAACTGATGGTTGCCGAATGGGAGGAGGCTGGGTGAAGGGTGAAAAAGGTGAACAAAATTAAGAAGTACAAACTGCCAGTTATAATAATAGTCCCAGGATATAACGTACAACATAAGGAATATAGTCAATAATATTGTAAGAACTATGGATGGCGTAAGGTAAGTACTAGACTTATCAGGGTGATCACTTCGTAAAGCATATAAATGTCTAACTACTATGTTGTATACCTGAAACTCATATAATATTGTATGTCAACTGTAATTGAAAAATTGAAAAAAAAAAGTGGTTTCTGTGAAGGTGAAAACCATACTGAAGTGACTGCAAATTTTGCCAATTTGTATTGTCTTAAACTTGGGGAACATGTATGGGAATGGATCCTTATGGATGTTGGATCAAGTTAAAAGGGGTATAATGTAGGGCAGTTAAATTCGTTGATGTGGATACTCCGGAGCAGAGATTTTAGATTCAATTGGAAATCTCACATGACTGAGAGTGGCAGATAGGCTAAGAAACTCATCTGATGTTACAAAACAAATACGTAATGTACCCAGGAGCGCAAAGGGTTTGGCTCCAGAGTCCTTGTTCTTAAGAGTGATATGGTAAGAGACAAGAGGCTGTGGTTTCAGACACATTAGGGACTATAAATTTTAAAAAGCAGTTGTAATAAATGAGACAAGAAAGAAAGCCCGGGATTTAGTTAAAAAACCTTAAATTATAGTTACATTTTTCTGACATCCTCTCAGCATTTTCCCTCTATTCCACGTATATTTTCACAAGTGGTTGTCCTTTCTAATGGACACATTATATTTATTGGTGACAAGAAGAAATACTTCTTGAATCCTCATCAGATCTTGTTAAAGAGGGGATCTGCAACAGAACAATAATATAAGAGAAATCTTCTGATGAATGACTAGGAAGCAGATGTAATATAAAGAGATAGAGATACAGAGAGAGGAAGAGAGAGAGAGAATAAGCAAGCATAAACTCCTTTCTTAAATATGCCTATGAACTTGTAATACATTTTATATTTTTACAATGAAGTTGATGTACACGTGTGTATGTGTATGTAAAAACTATGCTGTTACTCTGTCCTATCCTTAAATTAAACTCTTTGAGAGATAGAAAAAGGAAGCAAAAGCATTAAAAATAACTGTCTAGACAGCCAAACCCAGACCAATATACACAGTGTTCCAAGAGTGAGAGCTTCTACTTTTTCTACCTTCTAGGTAGAGATGCTGAGTAGAACACACAAGATCATAGAAATATATTGCTGTAAGATGCTTCATCTAAACTGAGCTGATTAGGAGACAAAACTTAGGCTGTACCTGGATGTTCTAATGAGTGCACAAATGAAGTTGACCCTTATACTTAACGGCAAAGATTTCCTTTTATTATTTTGTGACATCATCTTTGTCTAAATTCTTTCTTTGATCTTCTTCTAAAGAGGAGAGAAAAAGACACATATGGTCTACTTATAATTATGTTTTACTTTATTTGAATAAAATTTTCTTCATTATTATATAACTTTTCTATTGCTGCATATAAATTACTACCAACTTGGCAGATTAATATAATAAACATATGCCACATATTAAAAAAAAACCCATAGGTAACATACTCAGTAGTGAAAGACTGAGAGTTTTTCCTGTAAGAGCAGAAACCAGGATGTCCACTTGACACCTCTACTCAACATAGTATTTGAAGTCCATGCCAGAGTAATGTGTTAAGAAAAAGAAATGAAAAGCATCTAAATTAAAAAGATATAAAATTATCTGTTTGCAGATAACATTATCTTATGTGTAGAAAACCCAGAAGACACCACAAGAAAACTGTTAGAACTGATAAACAAATTAAGAAAGTTGCAGGGTACAAAATCAGCACACAAAATTAGTTGAATTTCTACATATTAACAATGGACAATCTGAAAAGGAAATAAAAGTATTTTATTTACAATAGCACCAAAAAGAATAATATACTTAAGAATGAGCCTAACTAAGAATGCAAAAGACTTAGACCGATAACTACAAAACATTGCTGGAAGAAATTAAAGAAGACATAAATAGTCTATGGCCATGCCCTGAATGTGCCTGATCTCATTTGATCTCAGAAGCTAAGCAGAGTCAGTCCTGGTTAGTACTTGGATGGGAGACCACCTAGGAAGACCAGGTGCTGTAGGTGTTTAAAAAAAAAAAAAGACATAAGTAAATAGATAGATATCCTCTGAGCTCATGCATTGAAAGACAATATTGTTAAGATGTTGATATTCTTCAGATTAGCGGGGCTTCTGGTCAAGATAGCAATGTAGGGAAGGACTGTGCTTGCCTCCTCCCATGATCACCTCAAAATTTTAACTAAACTACAGAACAACCATCATTGAGAATTGCCTAAAGTCTAGATGAACAGAAATTCTATAACTAAAGATATACAGAAGAAGCCACGTGGAGACTGAAACAAACAAAAAAAGAATTGGATTAGTTGCCAACAAATAAAAACCAGGAGAAATCTCAAAAAAAAAAAAAGAGGTTGACATGCCTCAAAGCTACCTACAGATTCAATACAATACTTATCAGGATTCCAATGATGTTTATTTGTTTATTGGACAAATAGAAAAACCCATCCTAAAATCCATGTGGCATCTCAAGGAAACTCCAAAAGCCAAAAACAATTTTGAAAAGAACAAAGGTGGACATCTCATACTTCCTAATTTCGAGAGCATCTGCTTCTGGTTCCTACCTCTTTTAAAGGCTTGCCTGATCACATCAAGTCCATTCAAGGTTATTTCTCTTTTCATAACTCAAAGTCAACTCATTAGGAATCTTAATTATATCTGCAAAATCCCTTTTGCCATAAAATATAATTTAAACTTATAAATGACATCCCATAATATTCTAAGGTCCTGCCCACACTCAAGGGGAGGGTATTATACAGCAGGGATCCTAACCCCCGGGGCTGCAGACTGGTACCAGTCCCTGGCCTGTTAGAAATTGGGCTGCACAGCAGGAGGCCAGCAGCGGGGGAGCTGGCAAAGCTTTATCTGTATTTGCAGCTGTTCCCCAGCGCTAGCATCAGCGCCTCAACTCCACTTCAGATCATGGGGCATTAGATTCTCATCGGAGCACTGGTCCCTGGTGCTAAAAAGGTTGGGGACAGCTGTTACACAGGACATGTACAGCAAGGGTGGCTATCTTGGCAGCCATCTTAGAATTTTGCCTGCTATACTTGTCATGACCATTACCATAAGAGAGAGATCTATTGTTAATCCTAAAAGCCACAATTCACAATAAAAATGTACCACAATTCACAATAAAAATGTACCACATTTTTATTGTGAATTGTGGCTTTTATTTTATTCACAATAAAAAAGTATGTCTGTGCTAAATAAAAAACAACTACTTTGTAAGGGAAAAATCTAAAGGGATTCAAGAAGACATAGAAGAATGTTAATGAAAATCTATACACATTTAAAAGAGTGACGACACTTTCTGTTAGCAAGTCTGTGGGGGAAATAGACAGTCTCATGTAGTTTTTGGTCACCGTGCAAGAAGAATCTGAAAGTCTGTACTAATATTTATCAATCAATCAACCAACCAATAAAAATAAATGAATAGGAGTAGGAAAGCTTCTCCTTACAATAGAATGGCCACTAATAAATGTATATGTATATGATTTTCATGATTTAGTGTTTGTGGGGGAGGGGAGGAGAGAGACATGGAGGGAAAGGAAGAGAGATGGAGAGAGAGATACAGAGAACACAAAGCTGGGTTGTATCGAATAGCCTTCAGTGTAGCTGATAAAATTTAAAGTCATGAGAAAGGGGCCACTAGTTTTAGGAAGCTATTAAAAAAAAATGTAAAAATATGTTTTTTTAAAAATTTGAACTAAAAATGTTCAGTAAAAATGGGGGGGACAATAAGGTTGAATATTTTCAAATTACATGGAAATGTGGGTGGTACTGATGAGTATTTGGAATAGGAGAGGGGAGTGAAAAATGATTGGAAAAAGAGATCTATTACACTACTTTTGTAAAAATTATTTAGTGAGACCAATGTTTATCTTTTAACAGTTTTCCAACTAGAGAGATATGAAACTTGATACAAATTTCTAGAAATATTTTGGAGGGGATTCTTCTCTGGGAAGAATTTATGTCAATGAAAAACAGTTCAACATAAATTTTTTTTAACTTTCTATAGTTGAAATTTGTAAGACAAAACTCTTCTATTAAATAAACTCTTTAAATCCAGGCTTTATTATACACAAAAGTATTCCATTCTCTGAAATAAAGCAACTAAAGTATATTTTCTTTTTTTATATATGGTTATTTTATTCATAGCCCAACTTCATTATCTGCCAGACTGCTGCAATAGAATAGGATTTATCTTTACACCTATATAAATATATGTTTTTATGTTACTATAAAATTTAACCACTTAATTTTATACATGTGTAACTATAAAAAATCACATACATCAGTTAGTGGTTTCCATCCTAAAGTCCAGTGATATCTTGTTCGTCATGCCTCATTAGTGAATCCACACTTGAACATTGGTTATATTCAAGCAGAACTGTTTAAAAGTTATGGGAATATCAATGCAGCAGATAATTAAATGTGTACAGAATCTATTAATTTGTATAATTAAGATAGAACATCATTGGAGTTTATTATGAAATTATCATATCCTGTAATCATCCTGAAGGGGACTGCTTGTCATGTCGTATTGCTTAATTATAACCAAGTAGTTCATATAACTTTCAGTTGCAGTGATTAAAAACGTTAGTATAGAGTTAGATCAAGTTGTAAAAGTTGTAATAAAAATATTAACATATCTAAATGTGAGCATAAGAACTAGATTTTAACATGCATCATTTCTTTGGAAATGGATTAAATTTATTCTATTTCACTGTTCTCGATTAGCAAGAGATGGCAGTACTCCATCTCACTTAGTAGTTGTTAGTGCATGATACTGGAAAATACTTTTATGTACTTAGGAACTACTAAGTCTAAATGGAGACATGAGAGGAAACATGTCAATAAGTGTATAAATAATAGCTCTTACTGACAATATACAATCTATGCCTCAGTGTCCTGATGTGCAAAATGGTGATAACCCACAAAAGGTTTTATCATGAAGATAAATTGTATTTATATTTATATAATTACATATTAATATAAGAGCTATCTCTATACATCACATAATAAAGTGAGTGTAAGCTATTATTATTAATACTATTACTATTATCATTGACTTATTATCATTTTTTCTTTCATACATTTTATTTGACTATCTGTTTAGAACCCAGAAAATGACTTTTTATTGCCTTACTAATTTAATGCATTAAGAATGCATTCCTTCATTTTACAAGTATAATGACTAATAGAATATGGAACTTGATTAATCCTTGAAGTTGGGTCTACAGATGGTGTGTGAACTAAATGATTACTAAAATAATTTTTCTTCAGTTGTGTCATGGCCCATTTTATACAAAGAAAATAAAAGCACCATTTATCTTCAAAGAAACAATATTAAGTTACCACATGATGTTTAGAATTTATCTTATTTTCAGAGATGTTCATAAAAGGAGATTCTATGAATTTCAATAATATCCTTCTCTCTCTCTGGTGTCATTGATATTTCTCTTCTACTGGTGATTTTATCAAGGGTGGTATCATGGAAGATCACCGCACCTCAGATCTTCAAATTCAATAGCCACTTACATTATTTAGGATTCATCCATCGCAAGACCTTGGAAAAGAAAAATCATGATTGGAGTGGGTTCAAGAAAAGAAAATTGAATTCAGCATGTATGAGAATAAATTTTGGGAAAATTTGTTCTAAAGTGAAGGAAAGAAATGGGGATGTAGAGAAATGGATACAATAAACAGTGAAGTTTTGTTTGTTTGTCTGTTTTCTGATGCATTTGTCTACACGATGAACCTAGAACAGACAAATTCATCTGATATGGAAGACTTGCCTGAAAGGTTCTGCAGGAAAAACTGTATATCAGAGTAATCCACAAAAATGAACAGAAAAGGGGTTGGTAAATTCAGCTCTTTCCCATTTTTCACTGGTCAAAGTATGTCCTCAGAGTTTCTCACTCCCCCAGCGTTTGTACCAACCATCCCCTTCAGCTATTGCTCAAGAAGCTGGACCCATGTCCCGAGGTGTGAAGTTTCATCCAAAACCAAGAGAAGTGGCGACTTGGAGGAAGGACATTAGTAAGAAGGAAAGGTCAAAGGAATCTCAAAAGTTTATGGCCCTGGTGTTCTGTCACACACAGCGTGCCTAATTCTTCTTCTCTCTATTATATTTCTCTTTAGCACATATTGATTTGTTTATTGTCTATTAACTCCTCTCAGGATGTGAACTCCACCAGCCAGGGATAGGGGGTCCCATGATATTGTTTGTTTTTGTTTTTTCACTGCTCTATGTTCCTGTTATATATTAGGTACAGGAAATATTTGTTGAAAGAATGAAGCATTCTAGGAGATTCATTCAAACTTGTCCATATTGAAAAAGATGCATCAAAACATCGGATCACACAAATGTATCAAAGCCAGACCAGGAATATGAGGCAACCAACCAAAGATAATCCCCTCCCTCCACCCTACCTCAGATCTTCAAATTCAACAGCCACTTACATTATTTAGGATTCATCCATCGCAAGTCCTTGGAAAAGAAAAATCATGAAAAATAATTTATTCTTTCTTGGTTTTGGTCTGAAAGATCTGAAAGTTATATTTTGGGGTTTAGAGAAAGAGCCACACTTAGATGTCAGTTTCGCTTTTTTTATAGTCTCTGAAACAGCAAATCAATGCTTAAAATGCACTCAAATGTAGCAAAAGCAATTCCTATCTGAACAGTACCTGAAATTAAAAAAAAAAAAAAATTCTTCTGGTTTTGCCCAGGTGAATTGGTTGGAACTGAAAGTTCAGGTCTGATTCCTGGTTATGTCTTGACTTTGAACTTTAACTGTAAAGATATTTGTCACTAGTATGTTTGAGGCAGCCAAGGTAGAAAATATCTACCCAATTTGGCCTGAGGTTGCACATTACCAAGAAGAGAATTTTATTTTGGTTAACAATGTACAGTGGTAAAAAGAACTATGGGAATTCTTCCAAATTGATTATTTTCATAGGCCTCTGCATCCCAACGTGGAAACCAATGGGTAGATATATTTACTTTAATGAGAACATGTTTTCCTGTAGTGAATTTTTATAGCAAGGAAATGGAGATGTCATTGCTAACGAGGGAGAAAAAGGACCTCTGAGGTCTCAGCTCATCCAGCTCTCCTGATCTGAGATGCCATTAACTGCTAAATTAATGCAAATATAGCTTAATGAAATGTTTTTCATACTGTGATCATAAAGTATTCCTGCAAAATACCACTCTGCACTTAATAAATATGAGAGCCAAACCAGAATACCCCACATATTGATTTTTTTAAATATGAATATTTCCCACAGACTCCTCAAACACTCAGAAGATCAACACAAGCCTCAAAGGTCAGTCTAATTATACAATGAATTTGGATTGATTTAGCGTCATCTCTGTCAGATGGAGATCAACAAATTCAATGATGATAATTTAGGTTATGGTGAGACCATATGACAGGACGCCAGAAGAAAGCTTTGCTAGAAACAGTGTTTACTACATGGCAGAGATCACGGAATCCTCGCTGAAGTCAGGTTTTCTTTTTGACCAGTTTCTGTGGTTATATACAAAACCAGCGATAATGTGTACTTCACAGGCCAGTGACATACTAACATTTTGAGCAAGCACTTAAAAACGTTCATAGCAGTCTGACATCTAAATGTGTGGCATCTTTTCTACTAATTAATTTTCCAGCATTTTACAAAAATATTGGAATGCATTGGGTTGGAGACTAAAAAGTAATAATAATTCTTAATCAAGGAGGACTTGAGAAACACTGTCTTAGGGTTTATATTTGCTTTAAGGGCAAACTGGAGAGCCCTTGCTGAGTCTACAACCCGAGATGGTTTGCCTGAAATGTCCTATGGGATATGAGAGAAGAGAATGGAAAAATCTAATTTTACCCCCCAAAAAGCATTATTTGGAACTAGATGCGTACAACTCTTAAGATCAAGTCAAAATTATGAGATAATAATATTGGAAAACAGACTCTTGGATGTTAGAATTCTTTTGATTTTACAAATATTTTCTTTGTGTAGTTGTTTGGACTCAAAGGAGTAGAAAATAGTGTACTTTGGGTTGGAGGGAGAAGAAAGTTATCATAGATTTTAATAATATAAATAGTCTCAGAATATAGAAAGTATGTCACCTTCCCAGAGTGTAATGAGTGATATTAGCCAGCTGTTCAATTCACCAACCCATAAAAACTGAGTAGATTTGGGATTTCTGAAGCCCTAATAAAGTGTTTCAGGAATATGAAAAAGTATTATGAATGAAAAAAAATCTAACAAAATTAGTTATAATCCCCACAGCATAGATGATTTGCGTATAGTACAAAAAGGGGACCTTGAACCGTACGCTATGTTTGTGGATATTAGAAAAAGAAGATACTAAATCTGACAGTATCTCTGTTTATCATGTAAACTTTTATTCTTCAAATTTCAGATCAAATGCTACCTTCTATGAGAAACCTTCCCATAATATCATAGGCAGACTTTCTGCCCTTTTAACACACCTCCATTTCATCAGTCATCTTATCAAATTATAATTATTTATATGATTTTTAAAAACATCCAGGCTGTAACCTGATTACAGGCAAGCGGATTTTCTCTCCCCTTATCTTTGTAGTTCTATTTCTACAATGTGGAGATTTCCTTGAACTTGGTACCTGCGAAATAATTAACAAAAGCATTCTGGGCTCTATAGAGCAGGAGTGGTACATGGGCTTGGATAAATGGCAATAATAATCATGCTGATGATGATGATAGATAACATATTGATCACTTACAATGTGCTAGACACTGTTTTAAGCACATTACAGGTATCGATTCATTTAATCCTGTCATATGAGAGTGACAGAAACTCAAAATAACAGTAGCTTAAACAAAAGAGATTATGTCTCTCATATAAAAAACCAAAGATGAACTCCTGTAATGGAAAGGTGGTGGAATGAAGAGGTTGAGTCAGCCCTCTCGCAGACAACAGATAAAATCTTGAGAAATATGTTGTTGAAAAATCAGCTGTATAAAGACATGAGAAAGTATCTGAAAGCATACAGAAGCCAGAGCAGAGTCTACTCCTGAAACATTCAACTAGAAAAGATATATCTTGCAAGTCTGTTGCTTTCTTGCCTGAGTAAAAATAGAAATGTGCAAAACTTATTTAAAAATAAATCCAAATATAAGGAAATTAGGGCAAATATAACATTGCCACCATCACTGGGCACCTACGTTCCTTCGATTTTTTTACTTGACAATTCTCAACAGGCTTTCTTCTCATGAAATAAGCTCAAGTCCTCTTGTCCACGTTCTAGCACAAGGGAAAAAGCAGAGGGAAGCTTGCTTTCTCTCTCCCTTTAAGGGCATGTGTTAAAATTGCTTACATCACTTCTTATTCCATTCGATTAGCCAGAGCGTGATTACATGGCAATAACTAGTGGCATTAGAGATGGGAAATGAATTGTTTACTCTGGATAGCCGTTTACTCAGCTAAAAATCTGACGTTCATTCTAAGGATGAGAGAACTATACTGACGGAGTAGATCTCATTATCACAGTTATATTCTTTCAGACTGTTCTACATGTACAATTCATTTACCCATTTAGACTAAAGTAAGAAATTTCTGCGTGTATATCCCTTCTATAAAGTAGTACTTAATGCACGTATGGTAGTTGATAAATATCTGACATGTTAAGACTACTGGATTTAAAGGCAGAAATTGTATCTTACTCATTTTTTTTTTTGGTCATCAGTATTTGTCAATATTTAGATAGCGGTCATTTAGTAAATGTTGTTGATGTTTTTCTGACCAAATAAAATTGTGAAATTAACAAAATTGGGGACAGTTTTTAATCCTAGGAATAGCCACCATGTACAGTCCTACAGTCCTATCACAGCCTCTGAAAAGTCTCCTCACTAAAATTTTTCTATGCAAGAAAGCCCTGTTGACAAACATTATTAAGTGTGCACTGGTAGACAGTTCAGAAATATATACTTCTTGTGTCAATGAAACAAGATTTTCTGATCTAAAGTTTAAATCAGAAATTCAGTATAATCAGTGTATACATGAGAGCTTTGCAACGTTCTCCAAAGCAGAGGCAGATGCTTCAGAATTTTACACACAAAATCATGCAGTTGTTGCTGGTGACATTCAAATTGGCAATTACTTTTGCATACTTTTTCAAGTACAGCCAAACTGGAGTAGTTCTACATGTAAGCTGTTAAGGATATGTGCTGAGAATTATTATATATCTTGGTTAGATGTACCGTTTTAAACTTAGTATTCAATATGTGTGTACACATACACACACAGAGTACTCAGCTTTTATGTCCTTTGCCTTCCTCAGAATAACAGAACTTGACACAAGGCTGTTCTTAAAATTATTGCCATAGAGTTAGAAGAGTATCTCTGGGACTTGGGTTAAGACACTATCAGATCAGTCGTAGGCTCTATATGCACGTGTCATTTACTTTACAGCAACATAGAAATAGTTTTAAAAGTCACACAAACGCGCACGCGCACACACACACACACTCTGGGAAGAGATATCTAGATATCTGGGTGGACTGGCAATGGGAATTATTAGAAGGGAAAGGGACAAAGGCAAGGAGGAGGTAAGCAGAGTGAGCCAAATAAAAGCATTGGGCCAGTTATATTCTTTCAGACTGTTCTACACGTACAATCTGAAAGAATATAGGAGGCATCTGAGTGACACAGTAATGTTGCCTGCCATGTGCCATACTATTTTATTCTCTTGTTTCCTATAGAAAGTCCTTTTTCATTTAGGAAAATTGAAAACATTCTAGAGTTTAAAACATAGAAATGGGAAAGAAACACACATAATACATTTTCTGTGGTGGCCGGCGAGGGTCTATCAGGCAGATTACCTAATTTGTGCTGGCCGGGCGATTCCTGACTGAATGGTTTCAGATTCCATTTCTGGGAGAGTGAAAAGTGTATTTAAGTCAAGTCTTGGTCTGGTGACGTAGGGCTTAGCACAAGTGACTCCAATGGGGCCTTATCTTGTTTTTTTAACAGTATTCACATATTATATCCTCTCTTAGATTAAAGGGTGTGATGCCCTAATATCAACCAAGAAGCCAGATATTAGGTTTTCTAACTCTGATTTTAACTGTCAGAGGCAGTTAACTTACTTTTCAAAAACTTAATGAGGTCTTGGATTTTGATAATCAGATGAGATGAGATATAGACACAATTCCAAGATGTTGCAACTAATAAGCCTTTTAAAAATAAGTCTAGGACTTAATAATTTCAACAGCTGATACATTCCCTTAAGAATTTTTATTAATGACAATTAAGTCAAATGTGGATAATTCTGTAGTTAACAAGAACTTGTTAGTTTTACTAATAATTCCCAAGACATTCTGCATTTCCTTTGCTTCTGTGTGGGAGGGCAATACATTTTTCAGGTAAAAAGAATACAGCTATCATTATTGGGGATGCAAAAATCTCACGCACAAAGAGGATAAAACTCTGTAAGCTAAAGCACCCTTGGAGCCATTTTAATCACAGAGCCATCTCCTTGAGAAGCTAGGGTTTAGCTATCATCGGAGTGAATAGACACATGAAGGCCCATATTATTTACATTAGCTCAAGTGGAGCAGTCCCACTGAGGAGATTAAGTTCAAGTCTGTCATAATTTGAGTCTATTTGGTGGCCCACTAAGTATTGTCCTCCAAATGAGGCAGCCTGGTATTCTAGTATACCTAAGAAATGCCAGATGAGCCATCATAGAATAGGATTATATTCAGAAATTGCTCAGGAAACAATCAGGACAGGAGCATTTCAAATAAAAGTGCTTTGAACGGTCAGCATAATAATAGATTTCCCAACATTTAACAATGTGTATATTGATGAAACAATAATAGGTTCCTGTTTGGGGTTCTTCTCTTGAAAAAGGCGCCTCTGTTTTGTCAATAGGATTAATTCAAACTAACTCGACCTTCATGCTTTTTTAATAGCTGCAGAAGGACACAGTAAGTACAGTGAAAATACTGTGGATTCTGACAGACCCGGTTCTGAAATCTGGCTCCACTGCTGACTGGCTCTGTATCTTGGATATTTAGTTTATTTCTTTGAATTTCAGTTTTCTTTTGAAAAAACCGGAAGAATAATAATTTAATAATAAATCTCCAGTTTCAGGGAATATTATGTGAGGAGATTAACATAAAGAGTCTAACGTCTTAACCGACTCAGAGAAGTTTCCTGACCCCTTGAGATAACTGACCTAAATAAATTATCTATTCTGTGACCTTTTAAAATAGTTCAACATTTTAAAAAATCATTAAAAAACCATGTCTAGTACTCTACTTTCAAATTAAGGAAACTGAGGCCTTTTAATGTTTAACAAATTAACCATCAAATTCCCATCGATACTAAGGTGACTTATCTCTTCAGTTCAGGGCCATTTATCCTGAAATACATTGTGTTCTATCTTATATTCAATTCTAATAGTCTCTTTAATGAATGAAGTCAAAAATAACCATCTTGTGGAGAATAATTTCCATGTGTATTTGCAAACCAAATGAGAGACTGGTTTTATATAGCTCTAGAAAATTTAATACAGCAACATATAATGTAATTTTCTTTCATTTATATTTTACCATTATTATTGCCACAAAATCCAGACATGGATTTTGGAATCAAAACCCAGTGTCATGTCTGCCATTGATGAAACTTAGGGCACATATCTGTCTTCACAAGCCTGTTTCTTTGTAAAATGGGACAAATAATACATCCTTATAGGGCTGTCATGAAAATTGAATATTTTATATATGTAGTGATAGTGTTTGGCATATAATGGACATACACACATGAATACATTTTACTGGGCACTCAAAACAATCTTTAGATATTACTTTATTTATCATTGAAAAATCTGTAATAATAGGCAAATAGGGAGCAAAAATGATAATTCTTTTATTTCCAAAATAAAATTAAGATTGCTTCCTACTATCTCCACAATATTCTGAATAATTACATTGTTATTGCTAAATATAAAATGAGCAATTCAGTTCAGTACTCTGTGCCTCTGACTGAGGAATTCTTGGTTTTGAAGATTAAAAAATCTATGTGGATCGTGGAAAGATGTGAGTATTGTCATCTTGAGTGTGATGCAAATTAAAGAGCAAATGAGAAAGAGAATTACTAGGTAATATATGGGCTTAGCTAGCTTAGTGCATACTATGTGCTTTCTGTTTTAAGTGTTTAATTCTACTTCTACTGAGGAGGTTTATAGTCATGTGATAATAAATTTACATACATAGAAATGGAGGCTCAAAAAATTTAAAAACCTGGCCAAGATTATATGGCTGGTTGGTAGCACAGTCAGGATCCAAACCCAAAGGGTCTGATTCCAGAGATGACGGTGCTGGTGACTACATTAAGCTGCCTTTCTAATGAGAAAGCATTCTTATAGCAATTACCATAACAATATCAAAGTATGCATTTATGTAATTAAAATTACTGAACATAGGCTCTTTTAGAATGATTTATTAAATCTCTTTGTAATTATCTTTTTTTAAATCAAAAGTTATCACTTTTACTGATTCCTTCCCCCTACCCTATTTTTGTAGTAGAGAAAGATGTTCTCTGAAACTTTTTTTCAGAAATTATTTTATGGAATGGCACCTACCTGATAACATCTTTGTTCTTGCATTTGTTCTGAGAGAGAGAGAGAGAAGCTCATGACCTAGAAGCCTCAGGAAGAGACCAGGCAGGTTCTCAAAGGCCATTCTGCCAAAGACCGGGTACCCTCTGGCAAACACACAGACCTCTCAGCTTCAAACATTTCCTCTTAAAACCCCTGGAGGTGGTAGGAAGGAATGATTTGGGGCCTGAGAGGAAGATTATCTAGGTTGTTCATTTTGTGCTGGAAGCATTTCTTTAGAGTTGAGCTAAATAACAAAATGAGGTTGCAAGCAGAATGTAGGCTCTGGCTATCGACTTTGATGATAATGTTAAAAATTTAAACACTGTAAGGGACTGAATGTGGCATTAAATAATACGGGCTCTTTTTGGCCTACTTTTTTTTTCTCCTTGTAGTTTCTTATTTGTTAGAGAGAGAATATGATTTAGTAGGAAAAAATAACCTTATGAACTTGTAATGGACAGCACTATAAACATTGAACTAGAAAATGTTTTTAAGTTATTTTTTCTTGAGTTATACAATTGTTTTATGTGAATCACTACACAATTCCAGTGCATTTTGTAACAAATAATGAAGAATACCATATTTTGATTCTCCTCAAGTTCTCTTCACAACACCTCTTGATGCTGACAATGTGTGTTGGATATTTAACGGGAGATTTCAAAGGCAACATGTCTAAAAGAGAACTTGTACTTCCTCTCCCACTCAAAGTCCCCTCCTTCCCGGTCTTCTCCATCACAATTAATGGCATCGCCGTTCACTCAGTTATTCTTGACCCCAAACTATGGAGTCATCTTTGATTCCTCTCTTCCTCTCCAATGCCACTTCTATTCATCAGCAAGTTCTTTTCATCTCTGTGATCTCTTTGGCCTCGCCTCACCACCATCTCCGTTATCCCATAGCCTATGCCACGGACTTGCCCTCTGGCGTATTGTACCAGGTTTCTGTAGACCCCCTGCTTCGACTCTTACTCCCCAACATGGTACCAAGTGTGATATTCTAGTAAAAGGATAAATTAGATCACTTTACTCATTCTGCTTAAAACTCCCTGTTGACTTGCAATTACAATTAGAATAAATTCCATAAGTTTTATCAATAATTAGTGGGCTTTTTATTTTTTTAGTGATTTGGGCCCCACCGCCTCTCTTCTCTATTTTACTCTCATTACGTTCCAGACGATCTGGTCTTCCTTCTTCTTCTCAAACAGGATGTTTCTTTTCTTTTTTTTTCCTCTTCCATTTCAGGGCCAGTCCAGGAACCATTGCTTCTGCTGGGCATACACTCTTCTCAGATGTTTACATGATTCATTCTTTTTAAATCATCCATATCTCTGCCTAAATGTAACTTTTCCTGAGATGACTTCCCTAAGCACACTCTCTGAGAGGGGCCCTAGTACTGTCCATTGACTCACTTTCTCATATCATATTAGTTTTAACTCTCTTATTTTCTGCAGCAGATTGTATTTTCCAAAAATGACACTAATGATATCTTCCATCTCACATATTCTGCTATAAATACCATGCCCATCAAAAGCCGTGTAATTTCCCTCCCTTTGAATCTGGGTGGGGTTATGCAGCTTCTACCTGGTTCTCATTACAGGCTCCCTGTCTGAACACTTCCTCTCAGAATCCAGCTGCAGTGTTGTTAGGGCCATGCCTCATGGAACGGCCATAGGTAAGTTCCAGCTGAGCTCATCCTTCAAGTCATCCCCCCCATCCCCCAGGAGCCAGACACCTGAGGAAAAGTCTATGGATGATGTCAGCTTCTCCCTTTTGAGTCTGCTCAGATAAGTCTTCAGATATTGAAAAGCAGAGACAAACCATCTGCTCTGTGTACAATCATATTTCTACCCACAGAATCAGTGAGGATATTTTCTCTGACACTTGCATTATCACTAAGAAAATAGAGTTATTGAAGGAGATCACTCTCATGATTGCTCCATAAGCTGACCTGCCAGCCTCCACTCATGCCTGTCTTTCTTGCCTTCCCTTCTTTATTCCCAGAAAAGTGTTTTGCTCTGATCAAAGGCATCCTTTTATGCTGTGGGCCTTCTTTGCTCCCTTGTCAAGGACTTCCCTTCTGCCTTTACCTCTTCTTTTTCTGTAATTAGAAGTCTTTCCCTCTCTACTAGATCATGTCTATTAACAAACAAGAATTTTTTTTTATATCCTCTCTTGAGAAAAGGAAAACATCTCTTCTTTGACCCAAATCTTTCTCTAGCTTTCCTGTGTATTCACTGCCTTCACAGTAAAGCTTTGCAATGTATTGCCTTCATTCACTAGATCCATTTCACAATTCAACCCACTTTGATTAGGTTGGAACTTCTCTGATCAAAATTAGTAACTTTATTTATTACGTCACATTTAGTATTTTTTCTCTAGCTTGACACCAGCTATATTCAATCAGTTTGTCCATGAGTGAGGCTGCTGTCTTGGCTTTCTAGGTATGTATGACACTTGTCTTGCTTTCCAACCTCAAGTCACCTGGGATGCCCATCCTTCAAATTTGGTATGCCTAAGTCTCTGCCACTCCCTGGCTTTAAGTCACATCTGTGTCTTAATAGAATACAAATTTAATTTCTGCTTCAGTTCTCTTTCCTGATATCCATATTTATATTCAACTACCTACCTGATGTCTCTACTTGTATACCTAATAGGCATTTTAAAATTAGGCTTTGTGATAAGCAGAATAATGGCCCCTGATCCCCAAAGGTGCCCACAATCTAATTTGTCCATGTAATCTTACATGGCAAAAGAGATTTTACAAATATTATTAAGTTAAGGATGTTGAGATTATTCTGCATTATCAGAGTGGGCCCAATAAAATCACAAGGGTCTTTACAATAAGGAAACAAGAGGGTCAAAGGTAGAGAAGGCAACATGATATGGAAGATTATCTTCACTTTTTAGATATTTGCTTTCAATTCTTTTTCTGGCTGTGGCTTATCTGCTACTAAATCAGTAATTCTGTTGGGTTTTTGTTTGCTTTTTCCAGTTCTAGAGTCTCCTTTTACTCTATTATGTTGTAATTCTCGCCTAGAATTATCAACGTCCTCTTTTTTCTTCTTGAACACAATAAGAAGATAAATGTGGGCATATCTGGAGTCCTTGCTGGTTTATTCCTGTTGTCCGTTGTTTCTTCTAGTCTCTAGTTCATGTATTTTTGTGGGCCTTTTTACTTCTACTTTGTTTTTCTAGTTATTTTTAATAGTATCTGCACACTGCATTTGCAAACTTATTGGAGAAATAAATTTAGAGGATTTATGTTTGCTCCTGTCAGGTTCTTGGGGACAACAGCAACCTGGGAGCACCTTAATAGAATTTTAGGAATTGAACTCTGGAGCAGAGATGCAACCCCTTGCAAAGGATTATCTGCCTTTGGTTTGCATTATTCTGAGAGTGGCTTTCTTTCAGGTCTGAATTCAAATAAAGAGAGGTTCAACAGGATTTCACCTGGTCAGTCCTGGATTCCAACATCTGTCCTCTCAGACACTTCAGGCTGTCAAACCTCACTTAGCCTATCTTCCTTTAAGCTGTCCTTTCCAGAGTTGGCAAATGCCTTAGGGGGCAAAGAAAAGCTGGGAAGATGGACATACTTCCATGGGCCTCTGCTCTACTGAAATCTGATCCATTTATTCTTCATTATTATGTTAGCTGTTTGAGACCTTCACACAGATTATTTTTATTGATTTTTAAGTTGTCCTCATTGGCTGAGTCAGGAAAAATTATCTAACCCACCAATATTAAACGCAGAATCTATTTGTTTTAAAAATTAATTTAAATTAATATTTAGATTCTATTACAATCTAAAAAGAACTTAAGATCAATTAAAGTGAAATGATTTGGGGAGAGTGATTTACACAAATTAATTTTGGAGAAAATGCATCGGAAGTGTATTTTGGAATTGGTTCATCATAAACATGTTCTAAATATAGTCAGACATCTGTCTCAGTAAAAAACATAGGTAAAGAAAACAAAATAAATAAAACAATTTAACATTAAAAAAACAACAACAACAAAAAACGGTGAGGAAGGACTTGGCCTGGAAAAGAATCATGCAAGCCTTGGGATAGGAGAATTGTATCCGAGGATGGTCTCCTTGGCATAAACCTATAATGGTCAAGAACATATCAAGGCCTTAAGTTGGCCCAAACATTAGCAAAAGTTGTCTGATAATGCAGTTACTTTGCAAGAGACATAAGTGAAGGAGAAGGATAGAGAGAAAGGAGAAGGGTGGTATCCAGGAGGCTGGTGAATTGTTCTAAAGTTCATTGGTTCAGGTCTAGTTATGCTGGGGCTCAGATAATATTTAAAGACACAGCAAAAAGAGTCAACCCTCAAGAAAGAGGAAAGTTTGCAAAATCTAGGCAAGAATTTGGTTCTCTTATTTGCAGACTAGGTAAAGAAGTTGCAATTAAATCATCGATTGAGAAGGAAATCCAATTACAGGTATAGGTAAAGCATATATTAGGAAAGAGGAGAGTACATTTTATAAATAAGCAGATCCCTTGGGGTGATGGTCCAGCTTCCCTGGATACCAGACTGAACAGCAACATGACTATTTCAAAGTCCTGCTTACTTCGGTGGATAACGTTCTAAATATTCTTTCAGGATTTGTTAGGATTGGCTCAGGCATAGTCTTCTTAATTGTAGATGAGCAAAATGAGGATGAGGAGCGGGATAGTATATATAATATGTCTTCACTTCATAAATTAAAAAAAACCCTAGACTATAGAGATTTACTTTAGAAATGAGGTTCATCATTCCACCTAATTTCTCTACACAGTTTTAAAATTTTGCATATGCTTTTCAACATCTTTAATTACATATTTGATCCTCACATGACATGAATTATGTACAACCAATGTTTTCTGTGATATCAGAATCACCAAAAATGAAATCTCAGCTAACTTTTTTTTTAAATGAGGAAATGGCAGAAAAGCCATCCTTTAAAAAGAAAATAAACATTTCAAATATAGATTTATTTCGATCTGACAAGAGATGTTAGGTATTTCTTTGTAAAAGCTCCACTGAAAGATTTATAGCTACTATATTTGAAACACAAGTCATAGTCATGTGACTCCCTGCTCAAAGGATGGTGGTGTAGAGTGAATATTAATGATCAGATTTACGAGGACAGATAAAATTCATACAACCTTATGACAGGAATCTTTACTCTCT
>NW_006442103.1:8095281-8102353 GCF_000325575.1 Pteropus alecto | reverse complement strand
TATATATGTATGTATGCCACTATAAAATAAACTTCTACTGTCCTTTCAAAATGAAATTAAATGGCTTTATATTTGTTAGCTGAAAGTTTACATCTAGTTCTTGCTTCCAGGTATTTAAACCCTGTTTGACTCTCAAGCCTCCTTAATCACCAAATTTCCCAGATTCTTGTTTCCCTTTCACTTACTGCTTGAGCTTATAACTTATGTCATGTTTCTTAAATTAGATACCCTTTTTTTGCAAGTTTTTAGATTCCCATGGTAAATTTATTTTGTCTTGAAGATAGTCAATCAGAAAGTACTTGAGCTTTACCTTGTTTTGTGAGCATCTTGTAAATCAAATGTTTTTGCTTTCTTCTCTGACCCAAGGATAAGGAATCATGTCTACTATTTGGAGACTCAGATATTTAGTAAAGACAGAGGGAAAACATCAAATTTGGATTCGTATTAACTTTTTTCTAATTCACTTCCTCTAAAGGTACTTTCAGGTACTTTTTCTCTCTAATACCCTGAAACTCAGAATTAACTCCTATTACTTGAGATCGATAGGCAATGGAATAAAATGGTAACTAACATTTATTAAAATTCTACCATATCTGAGTTAAGCTCTGGACAGAAATTCTTAGTAAATCTTCATAACACTCTTCATTTTTACATATATAGAAACTGATATACTCATTTCTAATTTGTCAACCACTTAGAAGAAAGTATAGGACTTTTTTCCCACCTTATGAAATATTACTAAAATAAACAAATTTACCACAAATTAGGTAAAAAAGATAAATCAGAGCTGAGAATATATTTACATCTAGAATATACAAAGGCCTTGAGAGGTCCAGTAAAGATGGAGGAGTAGGTAAATGCGGTGGTCGCCTCCTCTCACAACTACATCAAAATTACAACGAAACTACAGACTAGCCATCATTGAGAGTCTCCTGAAATCTAGCTGAACAGAAGTTCTACAACTAGGTACTCACACAACAGGCCACCATGAAACTGGTAGGAGGGGGCAGAGATGTGAAACGGGCTGGTCCCACAACTGTGTTTGGTGGTTGAGAATCGAGAGAAATATCTTGGCTGCAGAGGTACCTCCTGAGGAGTGACGGGTCCTGCCTCCACACCAGGTTCCCCAGCCCAGGGTTCCAGTGCCAGGAAGAGAAGTCCTCATAACTTCTGGCTGTGAAAATCAGCAGAAATGGTGGCTGAGTGAGTTGTAGACTTTGCTCTTAAGGTCCCGTACACAGACTTACTTGCTGACAGACAGACTCACTCAATCTGAGCTCCAGCATTGGGGCAGCAGCTCCAAAGGCACCAGGGACACGCAGGGAGAAACTGAGTTGTCTGACTTCAAGGCAAGGGCTGGAGGGGTAGCTTTTCTCCAAACAGAAGTGCTGGCAGAATCAATTGTTGCTTTGTTGAGCCCTCCCCTGCTCAGCGTTTTAGACCCAGGTAGCTGCTATATCTGAGTCTCCATCATATTTAACACAGGTCACCTTGCCCAGGTGATTCCCTGAGACCCTGCCCCTCCGAACTTGCTGGCCCACCCAAGCCACTTCCATTGGATTTTCCATGCAAACAGCCTGTTTGGGCTTATGCTGTGGACTTTCCAAAAATCTTTCAAAGGTTCACAAAATCTAAACAAGGAGCATCAGGCCTCGGCATGCCCCATACCTCTTGCTGAACAGCCCCAAGCCTCGCACTAACAGCAGCTGGTCTCGGTTTGAAGCTTGGCCTCTTGAGGTACTTCCAAGCCCAGTGTAGGTGGTGGCCATCTGAAAATTGCTTGATGTCTCATGCCAGGTGGCCCTGGGCAGGGTGCAGGCTGAAGCCAAATTTGGCCTGCAGCACAGGGACACTCATAGAAGGCCCCGGCCTACATGCCCAGTGGCTGGCTTCAGTCTGACCCGGATCACCACCCAGGGTCACATCTGAGGACAACACACCCAAAGGGCACCCCAGCCCTGCTAAAGCAAATCCTGCTCTGTAGGGACAGCTCCTGCACAGTAGATCCTCCACTGATTGTGGCCAGTCTTCACAACCCAAGAGTTAATCAGTCCAAGAGTAAATCCCTCCCATCAATGTGCAAATAGCAAATAAGGCTCAAATTCAACAGGAAAGCATACACAACTCACACAAAAGACATACCTGGAGCACCTGGCTCAGATAACCAGAGAAGAAAGACTGTGACACTGGGACCCTTAGCAAACCCACTACATAAGTCCACTCTACTAAGACTAAAAGACTTTGGAGCCCTACCTACTACATAGAAAAAAGTACACAGAGGCAGCCAAAATGGGAAGACCAAGAAACATGTCCCAAATGAAAGAACAGAACAAAGCTCCAGAAAAAGAACTAAACAAAATGGAGACAAGCAATCTACCAGATGCAGAATTCAAAAAACTGGTTATAAGGATGTTCAGTGAACTTAAGGGAAGGGTAGATGAACTCAGTGAGAACTTTAATAAAGAAATAGACATAAAAGTGGAGATAGAAAACATAAAGAACCAGTCAGAAATGAAGAATGCAATATCTGAGATGAAGAGTACATTAGAGGGAATCAACGGATGGATGAAGCAGAGGATCAAATCAGTGATTTAGAGGATGTGGTAGCAGAAAACAATCAGAACTGCAACAAGGAAAAATATCCCCCCAAAATGATAGTTGAAGGGGCATCTGGAACAACATCAGGTAGAACAACATTCGCATCATAAGGTTACTAGGAGGAAAAAAAGAGCAAGAAATTGAAAATCTATTTTAAGAAATAATGATGGAAAACTTCCCAAATCAGGCGAAAGAAATAGACATACAACCGCAGGAAGATCAGAGAGTCTCAAACAAGATGAACCAAAGAGGACCACAGCAAGACACATCCTAATTAAAAGGCCAAAAGTTAAAGACAAAGAAAGAATCTTAAAAGCAATTAGTTACCTACAAGGGAACTCCCAGAAGACTGTCAGCTGATTTCTCAACAGAAACTTTGCAGGCCAGAAGGGATTGGCAGTAAATATTCAAAGTGATGAAAATCAAGGACCTACAACCAAGATTACTCTACCCAGTAAAGCTATACTTTAGAATTGAAGGACAGATAAAGAGCTTCCCACACGAGAAAAAGCTAAAGGAGTTCATTATCACCAAGCCAGTATTAGAAGAAATGTTAGAGGGACTTCTTTAAGAAGAAAAAGAAAAAAGATAAAAAGATAAAAATTATGAATAATAAAATGGCAATAACTACATATGTAGCAACAATTATTTTAGATGTAAATGGATTAAATGCTCCAATCAAAAGATAGGGTGGCTGAATGGATAAAAAAAAACTAGACCCTTACATATATCGCCTATAAGAGACTCATTTCAGATAGAAAAGCACATATAGACTGAAAGTAAAGGGGTGAAAAATGTTTCATGAAAATGAAAACAAAAAAAAAGCTAGGGTTGCAATACATATATCCAACAAAATAGACTTTAAAACAAAGTCTATAACAAGAGACAAAGAAGGACCTAGTTATCCCACTTCTGGGTATTTACCTGAAGAAACTCAAAACACTAATTCGAGAAAATATATACATCCATGTTCATTGCAGGATTATTTACAGTAGCCAAGATATGGAGGCATTCTAGGTATCTATCAATGGATGAATAGATAAAGAAGAGGTGATGTGTACACACACACACACACACACACACACACACACACACACTGGAATATTATTCAGCCATAAAAAAAAGAATGAACTCTTGCCATCCTCAACACCATGGATGGACCTAGAGAGTATTGTGCTGAGTGGGGAGTATCAAACAGAGAAAGACAAATGTTATATGTGGAATCTAGAGAATAGGATAAACAAACAAACAACAGAAAAAAGCTCATAAATAAAAAGAGCATTTTGATGGTTGTCAGATTGTGGGGTGGGGAGATGGGTGGGGGGATGGATGGATTAAGAGGTACAGATTGTTAGGTACAAAATAGTCATGAGGATATAGAGTATAGCATGGGGAATATAGTCAGTAGTATTGTAATAACTATGCATAGTGTCAGATGGGTCCTGGATTTATTGGGGTGATCACTTCATAAGTTATATAAATGTCTAATCACTATTTTGTACACCTGAAACTAATATAATATTGTATGTCAATTAGAATTGAAAAAACTAAAAATATAAAAATTAAAATATGTAAGGGCTTACTATTGAGAATATTCAAGAAGCTTCTGGAAATTAATAATAGAATGATAGACATTCCAATAGAATAATAGACAAAGGATTTGATAAGGCAATATACAGAGAAATGAATGGTCAGCAGACATGAAAATATGCTCGATTTTACTAATAATTAAGACTATATGATAAACAGTGAAATAATAAATACCATTTCATGAAAAATGATAAAATTAAATTAAATTTGATAGCTCAGTGTGTTGATAAGCGCCCTTTGAAGCACAATTTGGAACACTATTAGAGTTGAAGATGTATATCCCAAAAGATGTAGAAAATCCACTCTAAACATTCAGTATAGGAACATTTTATCACATCTGTAGAAGGTGAATGTGGAAGTTCACTGAAGTCTTTTTTCTTTACAAAAAGTTAGTAACAATCTAAAAGTTCATTAGTAGCAGAACAGATAAATATTTATTCATAAAAAGTAATTATTTACAATAGTTTAACATGAATTAACTAGATCTAAATGTTTAAATGTGAATGGATATTAAAAAAATGTCAAGGAAAATCTGCAACATAGTATCATTTATATAATTTTCAGAGAGTGAACTATATATACATATATACATATATATACATATATACGTACATATAGGTATATATTTATGTATATATACTTATGTATATGTGTATATATACTTATGTATATATGTATATATGCATATATATACATTTTATGAATGCAGAAACATGTAGAAAAAGTATAAAACCATGCATGGCAATTAAACTAGATTAGTAATGCCAGCTGGTTAACAAACTGTCACTCTCAGTTGGCGACCAATCTCCCCAAGGTGATGACTTGGGGGAGAAGCCAGACGATGCTTTAAGTTGGTAATTGATAATTATAACATTAGATACTTCTATTTCATTTGCTATATACCAGATACATTTCTAAGCACATTAGAAGTTTTAACTTATTTATTCCTCCCAACACCTCTAGGAGGCAAGAATTAGCATTATCAAAGCTATTTTATAGATTAGAAAACAGAATCATGGCGAGATTAAATAATATGCTCAAATTCATCCAGCTCATACATTTCAGGTTTTTTTTTTTTATCTTTTAACGCAGTCTACCTACAAAGTCTGTATGCTCAACCATTAAGATATCCTGCTTACTGCCAATATATTTACTACTCGCTATGATTCACATTTTATCATAACATATAAATGTGGCATGGATAAAAAAAAACATCAAGTACAATCCAAAATCACACTTTAGCCTTTTTTTCTCCTTAAGATTAACTGAAATTCTCCCTTCCTAAAAGCAATAAAAATACAGAAAGCATAGGGATAAACTGGGCAAATAGTCAAAGAAAGAGAGAGGACACAGAGAACAAAAAGAGAAATACTGAATAATTAAAAGCTATTAAATTTTGCTTTGCATTCAGTTTAATGTAAAGAAAGGATAGACTTGTTGATGGTTTGGCTGTACATCAAATGTTAAATATTATTAGACACTCAGGTTAAATAAAAGGTAAGATAAAAAGTTTTATTCGTTATTCTGCTTTGGTTAGCCCTTTTTTTCTCTTAAGAGAGACATTTTAATGGCTTAGGATTTGCTGAGAAGTAACTAAAACTTCGAATAAAATGCAATCGCAGAGAAGAAAATTGTCTCTTTTTTGTAGTAGAGAAGAAAAATCTCTACTGCATAATTAGAGCTAGTGAGTCTTAAATTCCTTTGGACTTTGCCTCAGCAATTCTTTTCCTTTACCTTCTTTTTCTTCTTTTCCTTTGACTGATTAGTTTTGCAGTCTATGATTTACTTTTACTCATTAAATATTTTCCACATATTTCTGAGAGTCAATTAAATATTTCAAAAGCCTGTAAAATAATCTGATATTTCCCACACCTCACTCTCTTCTTCTTCAGAAAGACCTGGAGAAAGATTTTGCAATTGTTTTGTCTGGTCTTTAATGTGTACATAAAATCTGGCTTCTGATTGAAGATACCTAGCAGGCTTCTTAATAAGAGGAACATTTGCTTAGATTCTTCCTCTGATTCTTCCATTGATTTGGGGATTATAGCATTTTGATTTGTCTTTTAATAACAAAGAAGAATACTGCCAGGAATTATACTTACATATAATGGAGAGATGATTTCTTTTTAGAAGCTATGTTGAAATAGAAATTCCCTTGTATTTACTTACTCTGATTCTGTTATTTCCAGGCAAAGTATCTATAATGTGTAAAACCTTTAGACATTTCCCTACCATGATATGCTGAGTCTTTTTCTCCCATATGCACAAGGGATATCATGACTTTATTTTTAACCACTACTTCTGCAGAAGATAAATATTTTACTCAATAAATCATTTCTCTAGGGAGTTAGCCAACATATATAAATGTACTTCAGGCGAGATTGAAAACTCTTCTTGCACCTTCGATTCAAGCTTTATTGCTTATTTACTTAATCTGACGGGAATAAGCCTTTCCTTTTATACTTCAAAGAAAGAAAAAGAGATGCTTAGCTTCCTTGGGAAAAAAGGACTTTTCCTTTTCACATTTGTGTAGAAAGAAGTGTACGAGGGACAGTGCATTCTCTAAAGGCAGTCAGGGAGATTTGAGAGACGTCGGAGTCTAGGAAGAGATAGCTGAGTGTTTACCAAGAAAACAGTCTCTTTGGGCGCAAGTTTGAGAAACAAAGTTGTGAATTGGTTGCAGATAGGAACTGGCAAGCAAGAAAGGCAGGACTCATTTACATTGACATTTTAGGTTCACCAAATACCACAACAAGACCATTAGTATTCTTTCATGGCCGTCAGGGAGGTGCTGTCAGGGTGAAATTTTACCTAGGCTAATAATATTGATTTTTGGTGTTCTTTAAGTAGGAGAGAAAGGATAGATGAATTCTGTCATGGTTAT
>NW_006442103.1:8069018-8095232 GCF_000325575.1 Pteropus alecto | reverse complement strand
CATGATCACTTTTCAAAAAATGCCTTTCGTATTCACCTGGTTTCAGTAAATTTGCCTCATTTTCATATTTTCCATCAGGGCTATTTTCTAATCTATAACTAAACGTACATAAATTTGATCACTACTTCAGCGAATGTTGATTGCGTACTCATCGTGTATCGGCACTCTGTTAGGCACTGAGGATATAAAAATAAAATCTGATTCAGCCTTTAAGGAATTTACAATCCACTCAGAGAGAAAAGGTAACAAGTGTTCAAAGTGAAATGTGATAAAGTGCTGTGAATATTTTAAAGAGCCTAATGGATTGGCACCTTCTCCGAAAGAGGGAGGCACTGAGCTGCATCCTGAAGGTCAGTAAGATGCAGAGAAGGAGGATCGTCACTGCTCTTTGCCCTGGGGCCAGGTAGCCAGACCTCTAGAGTCCCACAGCTTCTGGTGCCATGTCCGTGCCACTCTGTGATGCAGCTGAAATAGTCTACTTCTCTCTCCCGGGACTCAGAGAGGCCATCTCACATCCACTGCTTACACAGCCACAAAACCCTTTCTTCTGCTCTCAAAAGTTTTAACATTTTCCCTGTTTACCTGAGAGAGCAGGTGCATACGTCTCCTGTACTCAAATATGTCCTAGAGGATGGAAACCAGTGTCTAACTCATAGTTCTTTTCTTCCTTTCTCCTTTCTGCTCCCAAAACAGAAGGCATCTATTTATTATAGCGATACCTTAAATTTATGTTCTGAAACTCCTGGCCCTAAATTTAGAAAAAAATTTAAGTTTTTGAAACCGAAATCCACTTCTTCGGTTTCTTGAAACAACAAATGCACCTGATTACATGATGGAAGGGAGGAAGAACATGGAACTATGAGAACAGTGGTTAATATTTCGGAAAACTATCCCCCTACACATCTTTAGGTGGGATGAGGGAGATTGAGGAAAGAGGTTGAGAATTGCCCTGGGTTGCTGATATAAATTTCTCCATTGTTTCATTGGGTCGAGCAAGGGAAATTAAGGTATAAGCAAAGGACTCTCAAAGCATCTAAGTGTGGAATGTATGGGGAGGGAACAGAGAAGAGGTGCCTGAGGAACGACTTCCCAGAGGAGATTCCATTTAACCTTATTACCCCACTCTCCATAGGGGGAAACTGAGGCTGAGAGAATGACTTCCGTAAGGATGTCACAATTTGTGTTTTTCTATCTCAATATAAAGGTTACTTTACACTGTTGAGACAGCGGTGGAATCTGATGGCTTCTAGTAAAAAACAAAAACACAAAAATACAAATATTTTCCAAGTTCAAACTACATGCTGTCCTAGAAAGATATTTAGGAGCCGTCTGTGGTGAAATATAAGCAGACTAACATTAGTGAGTATGTGCCAGCCTAAATGTCCCCCCCTCCCCCCCACACCAAATCCCTACTGGCTGTTTTGGAAACAGGATCTTATTTAAATGACACACATTACTTATCAAAACAAAGATCATAACTCTTTGCCAAGTCGAAATGAAAACTCTATTGTTTCCAGAGGCTCAAAAGCTTTCAATGAGAAATTTCACTCTCTAATTACAGGTAATTTTATTATAATTTTGTTTAGATCACTGTGGTGTCAGATAAAGTTCCAATATTTGCTAAAATCAGTTGGAATGCGCTGGCACAGCCAATGTCCCTGTAATGCATTTCTTTTTTCAAATCAGTGTTTGCTTTTCAGAGCTGATCTGCAATAGTCACAGTCTTTATTTCATAAAGCCATTAAAGTAAAGGCATTTCAAAGGAAAGGCAGCCATAATAGCAGGGACCTAGATTTCGTTATTAGCATAATTCACAATTATTTTCCAGTTTCAAAAAAAGACATTTTATAGTTACTCCAGCATGTCTGCCTCCATAATATAATGTACCTAGTTCTATTATAACATTTACAGGCTGTGCTCTGTTTATTTACATCTTTGTTTCCCTCAAAAAATTGAGAAATTCAGTTGAATCATATTCTCTTTTTTAGGCCCTCAAGTGCCATCTACAGTGCTGACCACATTGTTTGGTCTCAGGAAAGATGTTTTTAGATAAAATAATAATGTAGACACAAATTAAAGTAAAGGAAAATTGTGCATTTGTGTACCTAAAATAAAGCTCTGATTTCCTGGTGTCTGTATACTAATCTAAATTTAAAATTTTGCTACACAGAAATTGACACAACTGTGCCGATAAAGTCTGAGCTATTTCAGTAAGAAGAGAAAAATAATCTTGTCTTATAAAACGTTATTTATATTTTCTGTGAATTGAATGTAGAAAATTATAGATACTGGGATCCTATATATAGGTGACTTTTCTAGTGTTTACTTGATAATTTTGAAAATCACTTTTTGTCAATACAAGGACTTCTGTTGAAAAGTTTGTTATGGTGGTGACTTAAAAATAATACTGCTCCAATTTTCATCAACTCAATGAACTCTTTTGAATTTTTGCTGTACCATGTATCTATAATTATGCTAAGTACTTATGATAAAAAGATAAATGCTCTTTGCCCTCAAAGACGTCACTGTCTAGTTTATGAACTTTATATAAAATTAACATGAAAGATAAATGGGTGGATATTAAAATAGAAATATAAATAAGATTCTATGTGAGCATAGCGGTATGATGATGCCTATGGTAGTAGAGAACGTAGGATCAGAAAAGACTTCACAAAAAGCTAAAATTTATCCTTATCCTCGGCTCCTAGAGAATTCAATACTCCAACTTAGCTTTATAGTTAGTAAATGGTAGGTAGAGTCGATATTTTAATCTAGGTAAGTTTGGTTCTAAAACCCATTCTCTTTATACTTTGCTTGTACCTGTGCTCCCCGACCCCACAAAATAATGACCCTTTCAAAGCTAATTCAATTTCATAAACAATTTGCATGCGTATGAGTGTTTCTTTATATAATATTTTTTGTGTGTGTTATTTCCTATATGTTCCCTGTTTTAGCATTGACTTAGCAACTTCATGAGTTTGGGGCACTACAGACCTGATGAAAATGATGGAAACATGATAGAGAATGAAAAGTACATATTTCTTAATAAAAGAAAAAGAGTTTAACCATATATATGTTATAAAATTCAGATGAGTAATAAGTGCTTTATTTATAATATATAACTTTATTATATTATGAAAGAAGCTGTGTGCTATTAAATGTGAATGTTATATGAATGACTATGCAGTTTACAAGATGAACTTATTATGTGGTAAGTGAAAAATTTCTTCCCAAGGTTAGTGAAAAATGTTATAAAGTTAAGATTTGCAGGCATACGCATGCTAGCAAGTTGTTCTTTAGAGAGCTCACCAATATCAAGACCAATAGCGCTGATTTTCCTCTCTGAAGAGCAAACTTAAAAATCCTGTGGAATTTTGTAAACACTGTGAGACTATTTGTATTGCAAAACCCATTGTCATCAACCCATCCATCCTCTCCTCCACCTTCTGTAAGGGACGGGATACAGAGTTTCTGTGTTAGTGGTATGTTTCTTAAAGGAATTTGACCTAATTTTCTACTTCATTGTTTGGGTAAATGAGGCAGTAAGAGATTCACTTAACAAAAGAACCTACTATCTTTCTTGTTTTCTGCCTATGAGGCATTTCTCCATTGAATGGACCCTTTACGGAAACATTATTGATGGTGAAACCCTAAAGGGAGCCACCTTTCTCTTTCCCCTGTAGCAATCATTTTTCTAATACCAATTTACTTTCCATTAAAAGGACTGATGAGTATTTTTATCTTGAAAATACAAAATCAGGCCTCAAAGTCATTGTTAGCATTTTTTTAAAATAAAATAAACATTCTGCTACTAATGAGAGACTGAGGCCAGACTGCCCAACAGGACAGAAAGTAACGGTACTTAACGTTTCAGAGAAAGAGAGGCCACCTCAAAAGAGAAGGCTCTTAAAGCATATTCGCTTAATTTGTATCCATAGAATTTTAGATCTAAAAGAAAACTTAAAGATCACATATCTCAGATCCTTCAGTTTACAGAGAAAGAAAGAGAGGTCTTTTCTGAGATGTTTGAACTTGCCCAGAGTTACACAATTGGCTGTTGGAGGGAATCTTGAAACAGCCGTGTCTGGTTCGGGCTAGTTATTCATTTACTGAAACTGTTTTGACTCCTCCTAAGTTTTCATTGTGGACTTAATAGTGGAGCTTTGGTAAAATATTATTATAGTGTGTTTATATATATATATATATATAGTGTACACAGACATGTCTGTATATATAATAGTCTTTCAAATACAGTTATTTCACTCTCCCTCAGAAAACTTCCCTTCTTAATTATATATTCATAGGGCTTATGTTATAAATGTATCCATAATTGTTGTGTATTCTGCACACACTGGAAGATAGTAGGGTTGAAGATCAAGAATGCAGTGTTATAATTCATACGTTGATAATTGGTTGAATTGAGTAAGAGTGCAAATGCATTTGTGCCCAGTTGTTATTCTTCCTGTTTACACTTTATAGGAAGAGTTACTGTTTTTAAAATAACATTACTCTTAATATTCAGAAAAGAAACACCTGATATTAACAAATAGTACTATTGCAGAAAAGATCCAAAATTAGACCGGTGAGAAACCAAGCAGCACTCGAGAAACCAAGTAGCACTCGGAGAGTTGGAGAACTCAGGTGTATAATACAGGTCCCAGAGGAGCTAGTGCTCTGAAGATCTGGGCCCAGGAGCTCAGTTGCAACATTCTTTATATAGACCCTTTTTGGCATGGGCTGATTGGTTTATTTGTCCTCAAACCATTACAAAGTGGCAGGAGTTGCTATGGTTGCAGGTAGTTACATTGGAGTTGCTATGGGTTACAGGCAGTTACAAAGTGTTACAAAGTGTGGGAGTTGCTAGGGGGTACAAACAGTTACATTTGTTGCTTAGACAGATCCAACAAAAGGAAAGGTGAGTCTTTAATCAATTTTGAGTACAGCCCATGCAGCAAGCATATTTACAGAAGCAGAACAGAGAGCTGATTAGCCTTTTGAATGAAAATTCCTCTTCAGTACAACTCTTCTAGGGGAGTGCTAATCCTATAACCAGCTCCCTTTTTTCTCAACCGGAAACCATGGTATTTCTTTTGGCTGCCTGCCTTGTGTCTCAGATCACTTTATGCTACAAGACTGAGCTAATTGAAGTGTTCAAACACCAGCAGCAGGGGTATTGCCAGGAGCCTGTTAGGAAGGCAGAATCTGGGGATCCGGTTCAGACCTCCTAACCCAGCAACTGCATTTTTACAAGATTCCAGGGTGTTGCAGGCATCCTCACATTTTGGGAAAGACTCCTCTGAAAGACAGCATAAATTTTTCCTATCTACAGCATTCTCAGTCTCCCTCTCAGCCTGATAAAAGGCATTACTATTTTAACTGAGCCATTTCTAAGGTTTCAAGGAGACACAAAATGTCAATAGCAAAGAATCACTTCAGGAAAACAAACTAGATGGTGTTTTCTGATTTCCTCTCCATGCTCCATCCCTTATGTTCCCGCAGTTGGTTCAGAGTAGGCAGCTAACGGCAAGTTACAGACACACAGACACATATGCACCTGGCATTGGACTTTGTATCTCAGTCCTCTTCCTGCTTTCATGTGGTACATGAAAAAGATTAACAGTGGTTAATACATGCTCTGCATTCTTGTCAAACTTTAAAAATAGTAGTTACCAGTTTTTACCTCTATCGATGCAGCAAATCCTTACATCACCATTACATTCATCTGGAGGTTCTCACTCTCCAGTGTGAAGCAAAGTGTAATTGCTTAGGGAGAGGCTGAGTACAGTGATTGGTAGCATAGACTAAGGGTGAGGAAAACCCCATTAGGACAAGTATCTACATTTTTGTTTGTAATACTCACACTTAGCCTCTGAAGTGTGCAGTCTTTATCACATTACATTATAACGAAAGCATCCTTTAGTGTATTTCAAATTTCAGACAGAAAATGCCTGCTTTTCATTGTAGTCATAGGCTAGTGTTCTCTATTGCCATAATATATAGACTGTAATCTATCAGTATTAACAAATTGAAAGTAGTAGTGGTTATCACAAGAGTCATGGGATTGCCTAAGAATCTTAACTCCCTTTAGAAAATGGACCATCGAAAGAAGCTTATTTAAAAGAAAATAAAAAACTACATTGCCATTCTAACTTTGCTATAATGTGATTTATCTCATTTTTTTACCTTTTCCAGATAATTTTTATAGGTGTGGGCTGATCAACGCCCTCTCTTTGGACCCACTGTTTATTGGCTATGTGATGCATAGCAAATTATTTAAATGTTCTTTTCAAGATTTTCCTTATCTGGACAACATAATAATATGTTTTTTCTTAAACTTTGTGTACATGTATTTTAGCAATTGCTAAATACATATATGAGTAAAGATATCCAAAGTAAGGGTAAATTATATATCATAATTAAAAAATTACAACTTAATATAATTAAATCCTCCTTGCTCTAAACTTGATCTGTTCACCCTAATTTTTAAACTCTCTGCTTGTGACATTGGTATTACACATTTCAACACTTCTGAGAGTTTTTATTCATTGTGAGAATCTATCCTGCTTTTTGTAGAAATGTAGGCTGAGAAGGTGCTGATGATTTAATTAAAAGTATTGCTTTTCAAATAGAGTAAGAAACCAAGTTGCTGTTAATGCAATCAATTCTAAGCCATTCTTCTATGTTAGAATGTCTTTTTTTGGGGGAAAAAAAACTCATAACCAGCAAGTTTTTGCCTTTTTGTACCCTTAAAATATATAAGATTTTATAATTCCTTCTATTTTAATCATATGCTATGCAGTCAGCCGCTTTCTTTAGGGACTTATTCACATACATGGATATAATTCAGACTCAAAGTTATCTCATCGGTAGAAGAGAGAGATTATGAAATACGCCTCTTTGACTTCACTAGTGACTGGGTCTCACTAGGGCAACAGAAGAGAGAGTGCTTTACCTCTGGTTAATACAGAATCATCTTTGCCTTCCTCATACTAAAGCCTTAGCATCTTAGCAGAAGCAGACATATATTTAACTAAAGTAGCTATGAGCCCCTCTGCTAGATTCTAAGTGTTTTATGTAAAATAGAAATGCTTTTTCTTTGTTTATTTATTTAAATTCCAAGCATCATATATAAAAGGCCTAACACAAAGCACGGACTTCAGGTTTTTGATTCAGTAATTGATGAATAATCCAGTCTTTGTGGTGCAACCTGAAGAAATAACTTCAGAGAAGAAAACCTGAATTAGTTCCAAATAGGACATATTGCCTTTAGCATGCCTTCAAACTTGACTCTGCATCAGAGCCCCCTGAAATAATTGATTAATTCTCATGATTTGATGATACTGCCTTTGTGGTTGCTGATATATGCTTTCTTTTTAAAAGCCGCAAGCAAATCCATTGGTTAGCATCTATTTTTATCTAAATCAGCTTCCCAGTATAATGTAATAGCAGATACTATTCAAGAATTGATTTATGTGAAATTTCGAGGTAATTCCCTTGTTGCAATCTTTAACTAAAGGTGATTCCAAAATATTCGGGTACTGGATCTCCACCAAGAAAATGCAAATACTCTAAGTTAGCATTAAAAAGTGTATACTTAATCTGTTGATTACCTGTAGCAAAAAGGAAATTATTACTTGCTTCTCTGTGATAGACACATTTGGAAGTGACATGAATTTAAAACTGAAAAAAGTTTTAAATTTTCTATTTTATTAGCCAGAAACACGCAAAGACATGCATGCATATTATACTGATGTTTCCCTTTCACCGGCCATCCAATACATGCTAAGAATAGAACTTTTCAACCTTGGCTTCACACTGGAATCACCTCAGAAGTTTAAAAAATATCGATGACTTGATCTCAAGAAATGCTGATTTGATTAGTCTAGGCTGTATCTTGAATATCTGGATTTTTAAAACCTCCCAGATGATTCTAATATGCAGCCAGGGTTGAGAACCACTGTTCTAAGGGATCTTTGAACAAAGTCAAACATTATGAGTCGGAGTTGTATGAAACGGTACCTCACAGAAACACATTTGGATTCATAGGAATTAAAGACATTTAGATACATGTTTTACTCCCAGGAAGATTCCATAATAGTAATAATAATAATAATAATAATAATAATAATAATAGTGGCACTTTTGACACTTACCATTTAACTGAAATACCAAACATGAATGTGGCTGTCTAAAAAATATGTGAGGCCACTAATTTTCAGAATCAAATAACCTGTCAGTTTACCTAACACTGCTTGATGTTTGTCAGATGGTTAGGGATAACTGTTGGTGAGAAGTAAGGGTTTACCTGACAGAGAGGTTCTCCACAAGTAGCTCCCCAGAGGGACGTGACCTCCTGCAAAGCAGTTTGAGCCCCAAAATCTATTCAAAGGAAACTGCAAATGCATATGGCCACCAAGCCAGGTAGAATGCTCAGGTGGCAGATCAGGACTGGAAGCCGCTGGTTGCCTGGCTCCTACAGTTGCAACTGCAAGTTTTTGACCCCAGCCCAGTAAGCACCAGGAAGGAGTGCTCAGGTGATGGCAGAAGTTGGATAAGTTTCAGGGGTGAAAGCACAAGAATTAGATTCCTGCCTCTGATCATGGCAGGGAGGGGTGACCACTTCCCCAAACATGCAGACGAAAAACTTCACAACCCAGGGATTGAGGTCCCTCTTTTGGAGTCAAACGTCCAGCTACATTTGGGTGCCTGAGACTATGCTGAAGATACAACAGTAAGTAAATGCTATGCTTACCCACTACATTCTATGGTTTAGTAGGGGCGTGTGTGTGTGTGTGTGTGTGTGTGTGTGTGTGTGTGTGTGTGTGTGTGTGTTTTCATGAAAAACTCTGCCAACCTAGCTTACATTTGGCTGTTTTAGACAGGTGCTATGATAGAAAGAACATTTGCCTGGGGAGTCCAAAAACTCAGGATTAGAATATAAACCTGCAATGTCTCGCAGACCATTAATATAAGCTCTTGGGTCCTCAGTTTCCTCCCATGTTAATTAAAAATTAGTAAGATGATGAGTGAAGTCTGTCCTTCCCTTAAGAGCTGATGATTCCACCCAGAACCATTCTTAGATGTGATGGCACCAGCCTGAGCTGGCTGGCTCTGAGTTCCGAGCTGATTGGCCTGGCTAGGGTTGCAGCTCTGTCTTTGACCATTGTTGCCCTGAGCCTTCTTTGTTAACCATGACGCTCATGAGGAATCAGGAGGGTGCTTAGAACAGGCAAGCATGATGAAAATATGAAAAGGGCAGGTTGTGCTGCCCTGAGTGCAAGGCTTCTCTCCTTGAAGAGGTGACAGGCCAGATTCAAAGTGAAGCTCCTACCTGAGGGCCTGGCTCCCCCGAGTGATGGAGAACATAGCAAAATGACACCAGAGCAAATCAAGCATCTCTATAAACCCTATCATTTTCTCTTCAACCCCCTGGCATCACAAAATAGACAGCTGGGAAACTTCCATTTTATCCCCCCAAAACAGCTGGGAGTACTTCATAATCATTGTTTTAATTATATATTTATATATATAATTTTATTAAGAGAAAGACCTTTGCCAAACTAGAGATTTTATTTTGTAGACCAAGTTTTGCCTTATTCCCAGGACAGTATTCAATGTATTTACTTAAGAATTACAATTAGAAAGTAGTGTTTTATTCTGTTCAAGATTATGTCCTTTAAAAACAGTGGAAATACTACAGCCATGCCACCCTGAACAAGCCCAATCCTGTCTGATCTCAGAAGCTAAGCAGGGTTGGGCCTTGGTTAGAACTTGGATGAGAGACCACCTAGGAAGTCCAGATGCTGTAGGTGTGAAAAATAAAAAATAAGGAATTGTAAGCTGACAAGGTCCTTGCAATCTGTGAGGTCAACCGAGGGTTGCCTTGCTTGAAAAAAAAAAAAAAAAAAAAAAACAGTGAAAATAAATTTAAATCTTTAGTCCTATATTAATTAGCTGGAGTAATTTTAAGTAGGTTACTTTATCATAGCTTTAGTTTTTCTTTTACAAAATATAGATAATATTTTCCTCCATGTGTATTTTGGGTATCAAATGGGAAACCTTTAGCACAAGGCCTGGTATGTAGTGAGATATCAATAATGAAAATTATGTAATTTGATATTTTATTAACTGTTATATATGTATGTCACTGCTCTATGTACTTTGTGGAAGAAAGAGATATGAATTAGTAACAAAGAGTATTTCCCTTCTAAGTTGTAGTCTTATTTGTCTCTCATTTTTCTTCTGATTTGGAGATGCAACTTTGCATGTGGAAGGATCTTGGTAGAAGGGGAAACGTTGGGCGGGGATGGGAGAAGCCATCGCTGTGTAAGGAGTTATCTTTAATGTTGCTCAGGCAGATACAATGTCATTTGATTGATGCCTACAAACGGCAGCCTCATTTTCAAGACAAAAATTTAATTGTGAAATAAGACATGAAATTGCTGAGAAGGATCTGCAATTTTTAGTGGAGGGGCATGTTATTAATTACTGGATATTTTTCTCCTTATCCAAACCATAAGCATCAGAGGAGGAGCCAAACAACTTCAAAGGGAATTTTCCAGGACACAGTAGATTCCAAGTTACAACCACTTAATGCCTCCCAAGGGAGTGGGATGAGGAAGAGGAACATGTCAGGTCAAACACCAGTTGTTCTCAGGTGGGACACATGCTTGGGTGCTGGACACAAGTGCTACAGAGGGAGGAGAGGATGCCCGCTGGGCCAGACGAGATTGTCAGGATGGAGAAAATGAATGGATGCCTCAGGAGCATGGCCACTCTGTCTTCGCACAAGGCTCAGAAAGTCTGTGACAGGCTTGGCTCGAGCTTACCCTGAATTCTTAGGAAGATCCTTAAAATCATTCAAATGATAGCTGTGATGTCATTTTAATCTATACCTTTTTGCCATTCCTATTCTGTGGTTGAGGCCACAGGACACGATGTTAGAATGCCACATCCCATAAGTGCCTAGTACACCCCACAATCCACCTCTTTCCACCCATGAGTTAACAAGCTCTCCAGATATGGGAAGGATGTCATGAGCCCAGCCAAACTTTCAGAGGATGCTCCAGTCACTGGGCTCTTTAATGTGAAGTCTAAAAATGTAACTGGTTGACTTATGTATCGGACAAAAATCATATACAAAACTAGGCACATCAGGTACGACTCTTGAGAGCTTCCATCTACCAGTGGAGCTAGGGCTGCTAAGAGACCACCAAAGATTGAGAGCTACCCCAAGCACGGTGGCTGTTCTTTTTCTAATTGGTGTAAACTGGAGTTTAAGACAATTCTTACCTACCTATGCTTATGCTGCACTTTATCTTCCTTCTCTTTGTCATTTTTATTCTCAGGTTTTGCCCACTAGGTGCTATAGAATCAATCCAACAAATACTTATCAAGTGCCTACTACGGGACAGGCACAGAAGTTGTATTATTTATTTGCTCTTACCTGCACTATAGTATTATAAACACTTCTAGAGCTGGGAGGGAAATAGAAGACCATTGAATTTCATTTCTCCCAACTTAACTTCACATTATAACTATGCACTTTATATAGCAAATATAGGCAAAGATCAAGAAAATCTTGAACAAAAATTATTCCGTTATTTATTCCATTTACTTATTCCATTATTTCTTCAAAAAAGGCTATTCTGAATTTAATTGTGTTATAAATACTTGCAATATACATTTGTAGGAACGTGAATGTTATGAAAACACTAACATTAAACCTCAGAAAGCCAAGGATTCCATACATGAAATAAGGCCCAGACTCTAAATGGCTTGCCCAAGGTCTATTGATTATAATTAATTTTCTTTCCATAACTTTCTGACTGCAGTATCTTAATAAATCAATTAAACCCCTGAAGTTCATTTGGTCTTTCATTGCCTTTATTTGTGGAATTCTGCTTATTATACAGACTTTCTTTATGGGCTCCTCCCTGAAAACCTTTCTTGGTTCTTTTTAAAGTATAAGGAAAAACTGTTGCTTTTGTTTTTTACTAAGGAGGTTGGAGTCATCCAAAATGCTCAGTTTCTATCACTGAAATCAAACCTACTCAGAAAAGATTTAGCAGTACATGCTGATTACACTGATACAGGGCAATTGTGAATTAGTATTTGACTAGGGAATGGCCTGTATGTCATACGGGTATTATTTCTGAATAATAGAAGTAAATGCACCTTGAAGCTAATTTGAATTCTCCCTCACCCTTGTCATCACTCTGGAGACATCCCAGAATGGCTCTTAGCAAAATAAAACTGCTTTGGAGCCTAAGAATAACTAGAGAACCGAGTGGTTGCTGAAGACTAATGATTTATATACACAGTAAAATTACCTACCTGGAGCTAATAAGAGAGAAAAGGAAAATGGAACATGACTGTTATCATTTCTTTATTATTGAACATTTATATTTTTCAACTTGAGCATAAGAGTGCATAAAACCCAATCGGCTGAACGGAATGACCTCTCTTTCTACCACTAAAAGGTAAAGGAAAATAGCTTTTTTCCCCTGCTAAATATGTATCTGTCTTATGGAAGCTCTGAATATACCATTTTTATCTCAATCTCCCTAATAGAGTAGGAAATATATTGTAAATCATGCCATCAACATCTTTAGCATCTTCTATAATCTAGGCATATGAAATTGTATAGACAGATTAGCTCATCAGTTTTGGGGGTTTGCTCAAAAGTTTTTAAATTAAAAAAAGATTTCTATATGTTAGTGGAAATATGACGTGAACTTATAGTTGATGTAAGGGGAGAGGATCACATGAATGCCGGGAGAGAATACAAATGCTTGGAATTAAATATATACAACGCATGTAGGATTAGAAACAAGACTTCTTTTCTTGATTCTCTTTTGTAGTAATGCTGAGCTCAGAGCTCCCCTTTCACGAGCGTATAAGGTGGGAGGCCAACTTTGACTCTGGATCTTCAACCACTACAAGAGAGGAAGGTGCATAAAGCCATCACATTTGCTCATAAATTTCAGATCAATTGACTGGTGGGTTCTGAAAGATGTGTGATAATTGCTCAGATGGGAAAAACAATGGGAAGGACGGTGGTTGAATGGAAGTAACAGGACGTTAGCTAACAGGATGCTTAGGAGTCTTGCTTGGCTCAGCCCCAGCCTTCGTGGCTTCATGACTTTATGCCACAGGTCCTCCAAATGTAATCTGGAAAAGAAGAAAACGATGTTTCTCTTACAGATTTTATAGAACTATGTGTAGGGGAAATAAATATTGTCTCTGGATGGAAAGCTTCCATGTTATCATGGGACTTTTAACTTTTTTTTCCCCACTCACATTATTCTGATAGCAATAGGGTTTCATAAGGGGGAAAACTAGTGTATTACATTATTGTTTTCAGTTTGGTGTCAGAGGGAAATCCACAGATGATGATATTTAGATGGCAACTTTTACTTTCTCACTTTTGAAGTGAATCTCACATACTGTATAGTTTGAAGGAAAGTTGCTTTATACTTTTTTAAGAAGTTAGCCTCTTATGTCATAAGGATAAACATTCATTTTCTTTTACCTTTTCGCTGATGTGTTGTCAAAAGCAAGATAGCCACTGAAACTGCTCATTTTAAGATCACCTATAAATTTACAAATAGTCAATCCAATTGCCACCCGCTTACACTGATTATTCAATTCTCATCCTTTTCCACTATGACTTTAAAAGATGATTGAGAAAAAAAAGTTAAAGTCTTTTGAGCAAAGTCAAATGACCAATTGCTAATCTTTCCACATATTTCAAATGGCTTCAGAATTGTGTAAGTGTAGGACCAGAGGCCAGGTAGTAGGGAGGCGAGACATGAACCAGCAGAAGAAACTTGAGAAGGAAGGGAGACAGAGAGAGAGCCTTTCACAAAAGCTAGCAAAGGAGGTCAAACATAACAAAGACGTAGAGGGCATGTTTGTTTGGGTTTACTTTCTCTTTTTAACTGAGCTTGTGGCTATTTGAGAGGTAGACGTATCCATGGCTTTTAATGGAGATTTTAGGAAGAGAGTTGGCATCTCTTATTGGAAACAAACATTGGTTTGAAGTTGAAGAATGCTAAGGTTTTCTCGGGTTCATATTGATGTTGGCCAGGGATCATGGATGCTGGATATTTTATTACTTTATCTATTTGTTTTGTCATTGAAGGAAAAAATGTTATAAATATAGGCACTCAGGTAATGTCTTATATGAAGTCCTTTAAAAAAGATCATGGCAGCCTTTTTATTCACTTACAGTGAGATTCAGTGATGATCCTTAAGGGAAAGTTGATACAAGCCTTCTCCGTTTGGAAAATTTAAAAGATGTTAATTGTTTGCCTTATTATGAAAGGAATAGTATTCATTTATTTTGTAGTTTAATTGTCTGTTTTTTCTTTAATTTCATATTAGAAGCCTAAAAAAAATCATTCTTCGGTGACTTAAAAATTTTCCCTTAGGAAATGTTTCTTTTATTTCTTTCATCATTTGATATAGAGAAAGCCATCAGTAACTTTTTTTTTAAGCAAACATATCTTTTAAGGGAAACCTTTAGTTGGCATGAATTTTCTGCTTCTCTTTTGGAATTATTAGTGTTAATGTAGGTGCAAAAACAAGCATGCATTCATTTTCTAATTCTTTTTATTTCCATTACACTTCAGTACTTCCAATCTAATACTAAATAAAGTACTTCCTTAAAAAATGACTTCTGAGAGCATTTGAGATCTTGCTCCCTCATGTATGTCATCAGTTTGGCTCAAATAAACTGTTATAAAGTTTTTTTTATAAAAGGACTTCCAAGATTTCTTATCTTGACTTTTTAAAAAATAGAAACTGAATCTATGCAGGAGAAGATCAAAAGATGATTTTTACTTCCTTTTTGAACTTCAGTTTTCTCTTCTAAAAAATGGGGACAATATTGTCTATGTAAGATTGTTATGACTATTACTATGGTCATCTATAGAAAGAACTCTGCACAGTACCTGATACATTCTGGATATCAAGTACATGTTAGCTATAATATACTATTATTTCTAAATATACTATTATGCATACTATATAATATACTATTTAATATTAGCATAATTAGTAGATATTAGTATTAGGTAGTTAGTCAGGCATGAGCGACAGGAGCCAAGGCCCAGCTCTGTAACCACAGAAACGTCCCTTGATAACCATCCTGAAGTACCTCCCAGAAAGATCTACCTTTTAGGGTTATAAATTACCCCAAATCCTAGACCACAAAGGCCATAAAAGCTGCTGGCCTAAACCAGCTATAAACGCATGTGTAGAAAGTACAGCCCAGAACTTCAGCCTTGTTATACCATCATTATAATATCATGACTCTGCTTGGAAGTTCATGAATCTCATTATAACTGACTGAGTTCTGGGTAAACACATGCACACTAGGCAAAGAGTTATATAGCAGCCAACTGTAAGTCAAGGTGACCTCACATACGATCATCTAGGACTTCCTCTCATGGCCCAAATATAAACAGCCCTTCCCATTTCTGCGGTGTGACAGCGCTCCTGGCTGGAAACCCACTCCTCCCGTAGGGCGTGCTGTCTCATCTCCTCACCTCCCAGATTCCACAGGGCTGCAGCCTTCGTTAGTACGGCCCGTCTCCTTCTAAAATGTATTTTCGATAAATCTTACTTTTTCTAAATCTCGCCAACCTCATGGCCCAAATATAAACAGCCCTTCCCATTTCTGCGGTGTGACAGCGCTCCTGGCTGGAAACCCACTCCTCCCGTAGGGCGTGCTGTCTCATCTCCTCACCTCCCAGATTCCACAGGGCTGCAGCCTTCGTTAGTACGGCCCGTCTCCTTCTAAAATGTATTTTCAATAAATCTTACTTTTTCTAAATCTTGCCAACTTTTAATTCTTTGCTGCATCGGTGGGGAAGAACTGAGGGACAATAACGCATGACACCACCATCCACTATCCACCTCCTCCTCTTCCTCTATGCCACAGGGGCGACGCCAGATTTCACATCACTCCAGCAGTGACATTAGTGTATACTAATATACTATTATTTCTCTAAATGAAGCATAGCCCAGTTTTCCTCCCTCTTATCCCTTTCAAGTGTGTTGTAACATACCAATAGGGCCTTTACTATAGCTTGTGTTGTGTTATAGTATAGCATTACTACATCTAGTAGTGTAATTCTAGGCAACTGCTATAGTAGAATGAATTCACATGCACCTGAGATTTCCTTTCGTTGAATCCATAAACATAGCTCAGACCATTACTTCAGTGCTTTTTTCTGTTCCCAAATCCTTGTTCTGTAAGTTCCAATAAAATCCGAGTGAAGAGTTTTGTTTTACGAAGTCAGAACAAAAGACTTCCTAATTACTGAAATAAATTATAAGTGAACGATGCCGACAAGAAAAGTGTTAAACAAAATGATTATCTGAAGATGTAAATGATGTGAAAGATACCACATGTTGATAAAATACGACAAACAGTGGAGGTAAAAAGAAATCCTACAATGACTTTAGAGTGAAACATTTGGGTTCCCCAATGGACCGAAGGAGTTAGTGTTATTCCCAAAGTTCAAATGTCCCCTGATCATAAGTAGTGGCCATTACTTATTCAATGGAAAAATGCTAACAAAGAAAAAAGCCAATGGCACTTTTGGTAAACCAGAACTCTCTTTCTCTCCAAAGACAGTTTTTAAGAGATTCTTAAATGAGCTCCACTGTATTTACTCTTATAAGCTAGAGTGGAAGGATATTGTGATGAAATATAGCCCCTCGATAAAACTATGCCCCAAGCTCTTTGCTCTCACCAAATGTCCACAGCCACAGCCTGAAAGGATGAGGCTTTTCTATTACTTCACATTTATAACATGTTACCCTCATAAAGTTCAAGGAAATAAAATACAACTCAGCTTTGTACTGTGGAAAGCTCAGCATTGGCATTAAGACCTCGTGTTTGCATTTACTGTCTCTTCCGGAAGTCTGAACTGGGCTGGCCAAGAGTGTTTTTATGAGCTTGAATCAGAGTGTACTCTAGGTGGGAATGCAGGATACAAGCATCACTTCTTACAGTGCTCAGGTAAATATCTATGTATGTATACGTATAATTTATGGTTTGGTGTCAGTCTGAGATTTGATTGCATTATCTTGGTTTCTTTCTGAATTGTTGCTGTTGTAAAACCTTGAGAAATATTTAGCAGTTCAAATTCCTGTCAAACTGATGAATGCAATCCTGGTTTAATATATTCATTTTATTGACTGCTTACGTTAAAGAATAAGGATTAAAGTGCTGGCATGTGTACTATGTTAGAAGCTACTAAAACTGTTTTTTTTTTCTTTTTTCATAGCTTCTGATAGATTTCTAAGTTTTGGTTATAATGACATCAATTTTATTATTATTATAAACAGTTTCAAAATACATATCAATTTATTTCTAGGTAACATTTTTCTATATACTTTTCTAGAGGAAAAAAATTATTGGAAAATCAATGACGCTATGAGAGAGAATTTACTGAAAATTTCCGAGAGCATTTAAGTTTACCAATGGCATATTGGTAATTCACTCTGTAACAACCTTGTAAAATACGTGTCTATTCTACTGATTAGGACTTGTAATATGTTCCCTAAATTTATATGTTGAAGTTCAAACTCCCAGTACTTCAGAATGTGACCTTATTTGGATTCTTCCATAAACCAAGGAATGCCAAAAATTCCCAGCAAAGTACCAGAAGCTGGGGCGAGGCATGGAACAGATTCTTCCTCTCTGCTATCAGACAGTACCAACACCTGCTGACAACTTGATCTTGGACTTCTAGCCTCCAGAATTTTGAGACAATACATTTCTATTGTTTAAGCCACTAAGATTGTGATACTTTGTTACAGAAGCCCTGGCAAACTAGCACATTACACAACCAGTACATACATATTAGGAGAGGCAGAGTCAGTTGTTTACAGTGAACATGTATTCTAATTAGCCCGTCATTAATTCTGCTTGATGGGTTCCCCTGCTTGACCAGTTATTAAATTGTGAATACCATCCCTGCTCCTTCTCTGTCAGGAACAATCTTCAGGCAAAATACAAGGCCACGGATGAACTCAGATATTGGCCTTCGGTTTCCAAATTTAAAATGAAGATATTTGAGTCAATGACTTTTTGAGTTGTCACGGAATTCTGAAATTCTCTGAATGTTATAATTGTAGGAATGAAAAGAACAAGTATTTCCATATCACAGATAAGAAAAACTGAGACTGAAAGCAATTGAGATATACTAAGGACACATGCATAGCCTGGAAGAGAAATTCAATATAAGACATATACCTCCAGTGGGTTTTTCACTTTGTCACTGTGTCCCCAAAATGGTGGTTTGTCATACAAACATTGACTATGTAGTAGAATATATAAAATAAGACCAGGTCAAGTAGGCTTTTGAATTTATTAACAAGAAAGTGTTACTTTTTTATTATTATTCAAGGATAAGTGTTTCTCAAATACTCAAATGCAATTGTAAGCTTTATTACAAGATTGTTGTGTAATGGACATCCTTGAAAAAAAGGAACTGCTCAAGCAAAGCCAGCTGAAAATCAGCAAACTGTATTTAAGAATTACATCTATGGCTGTAAATAGATTTTTGGAGTTCACATTTTATTTGTATGTTTTTATAGCAATCAATAAGAAGCCATCTATAGCATTTAGGTGTTTCCATGCTGATTACTATGACAGCTGCTGAATCACTGCTAGGGAATTCAGTGTGTTAACGGGTTATATTGGCTGGCTAAACACATCACCTGAAAAGAATAGGAAACAACAGTAGAGAGTCGGCGTAAACTAAAACTATAAAAGTCTAGTAGAACAGGGAATGAAAAGGAGCTAGAGGGTGTTCCTAAATTTTCTATTAAGGTTTGGGACTCTCCAATGGTATTAATAATTAATCTTATGTCAAAATATAAATTAACAATAATTCCAAATCTGGTTATTGTCATATATTCTGCAAGAACAAAACCCAAATATTGCAGAGGATTATACTGAGATTTTAATTTGGTAGTTTCTGTGTTTTTGATAGTGGAAAGATTAGTGTGGTGGCTCAGTCACATTCCCACATACTACAAAGAGTCAGTGAAAGCCCATGAGAGTTAATTAGTCCATTCCCTTAATATCAAGATATTTTTCTTAATTAGGTCAAAGCATTTCCCATATAAGATCACTCCAGATTAAATCTCAGAATTTTGGGAAAAAAATTACTGAGATTGCTATTTTTTGACTGGAATTTTAGGAACTATTCTTTAAGATGTTTAGAATCTAAACTACAACGGAATTTATATTTGAAATCAATATCTTGGGACCATTTACAGGAAACTTTAGCATGTTTATACCAACAAGTGACATCAACTAAACCTAAGTGACAAAACAGTTCCCACTGGGTTCCCATTCACTTTAGAACAGTCTTCAAATGACACTTTCTAGGGATGAAAGTTGTGGTACAATTAATATGGAAAAAGTAATGAATAATTGTGACATATTTTGAAATTTTTAACTAGAACCTCACAAAGCAGTAGAAATATTTTTAAAAACTGATTTAAAAATGATCGAGAAAATTTTAAGCAAAAGTTATAGGAATTAAAGAAAAATGAAAACTTACACAAATATAATAAATTGTATGTTTGTATATTTTTTTTACAGTTTATCTGAAAAATATCCTAAGAACTTGTGATGAAACATTTATATACTCAGGGTATTAAAAAATAAATTGGGAAATTTAGAAGAGACCTATGTTATGTTTATAGCAGTTCACTACTTATTTAAAGCATGAGTCGCTGTTGCCTGTGAAGAATAAGAAGGTGGGCAATGTAATTGTGTTTTTTAAGACTTTACAGCGGACAGAGAGATGATATAATTTGATAATTTATTCAAACACATAAAGATTCGTGGGAGCTTTATAATGCAAAATAATTAAATTATCAGAAAAACATACCATCGTAAACGAGATATAATTGATGATTTTCTGATTCTTTTATAGAAATACAATCATCTTTTACTTTTGTTTCTGTAAAAAAGAGAGGCAACTTGTGTGATTTATGTATGAAAAGTACTTCAATATTGTAAAACTATGGAAGAAATAGATCATTTAATTTATAGGAAGAACAAATGGAGGATATTAAAATCTCTTTACACATGATTTTATGTTCTTCAATTAATTGTGGTAGTTATACATCTATTTTTCTATTTGAATTGCCTATATTTAAATTATGAATAAAAATGCATTACTAGTCAATCTGTGGTAATATATTTTTGAGTCACTTGCTAATGTGATTTATTCTGTTATAATCTCTATTTTCTCAGGTTGTTATTTGGGTATGTTTATATATAGATTTAGGAAACATTTGGCAAAAGGAAAGTGTAGAAAAATTTGGAATTAAAAATTTATTACTATGTATAGAATATCACATAATGATATTTTATAAATGATGTATACTTTGGTAATTTTTCAGGAAGAGATATGAACTGAATTTAAATGCATTTTTTAAAACCTGGTTATTATATACTACAATCCCACTTGATTATGGGTTTTGAATTTCAACTGACCTCAAGGAAAAAAATGTTTCATCAGCAAAATTATTGCATCTTAAGGCAATATTTAATTATTAATTTTATAAGGCTTCTATTTTGGTTTCTTTGCTGCCTTAATAAAGAAAATAATAGAGGGTACAATAATACTGCTTAGAAAATGCATCCACTGAATTAAAAAAAGGAGAGAGAGAGAGAGAAACCAGGCTGGCATTTTAAAATATGTTAGTCTTTTAATCAAAGCCTAAAGTGAGAAATTCCTTTTTGTCATTTGCAAAATATGCTGTGAATTATTGCCATGTAAAAAGTTTGCTTCTGACATGAGACTAAAAGTTAGCAAAGAATCTTGAAAAAATTTTCTGGAATGTTTAGAGTATCTCGAAACTTGGAAGCATTTTTAAAAGTACTTTATTAATTTATTTTTGTCTGTTTTTGTGCCAGTACCATACTGCTGTTTTTCTTTTTATTTGCATCTCCTGACCTCTTCCCCTTTGGTAACCATCAGTTTATTCTGTATATCTATAAGTCTGTTTCTGTTTTGTTTTGTTTACTCATTTATTTATTTATTTATTTTTAGCGTGTACATGCAAGTGAGATCATACAGTATTTGTCTTTGTCTTACTTATTTCATTTAGCATAATACCATCTAGGTCCACACTTTTTTCACAAATGGCAAGATTTCATTCTTTTTTATTGATGAGTAATATTCCATTGTATATACATATCGCATCTTTTTTATCCACTCATACATCAATGGACACTTAAGCTGCATCCATATATTGGCCTTTATAAATAGCAATGCAATGCACACAGGGGTGCAGATATCTTTTTGAATCAGCATTTTTGTTTTCTAGAGATAAATACCCAGAAGAAATTGCCAGATCATATGGCGCTCTATTCTTAATTTTTTGAGGAATCTCTATGCTCTTTTACATTGTAGCCGCACTAATTTAAAATTAGGCCGTTAAAATGCTTAAACATTAAGTTTTGAAGTTATCTTTTTGCCTATTAAGAACAAATGAACAGGACAAACAGAGACTTAGGGACATGGTCAATGGACTAGTGGTCACCAGAGGGTAGGGGGTAGGGGAGGAGGGGAGAGGTAGACGGAGTAAAGGGGGTCAAATATAGGGAGATTGGGGGAGGGTGAAGTGGGTAAACGGGATCAACTATATGGTAGCTGAAGGAAACTGGACTTTGGGTAGTAATCACACAATAGAATAGATAGATGTCAAACTATAATGTACACTTGAAAATTATATAATTGAATTAGCCAATGTTACTCCAATAAACTTAATAAAAAAAAAAGAATAAAGCAGTCTACTGATTAATGTTTTTCTATGTTTTAACTGTAATTGTAGTTGAGGTTTTAATGGTTTGGAATTTCGTTTATGTAACATTTATGATGATTTGAGTAACTTTTAACAATAGTTAGATCAATGACCATAATAATAACAGTTCATATTTTTTGAGGGCTTAATCTATGCCATGTCCTATGCTTACCAGGTGGTGAGCACAATCCTATTTCCCCCTCAGAAGAGATCCCTGACCTGTTTACTTTATATTATCCCTTTTATTTTACATTCAGTTAGGAGATTCCTCAAGGTCCCACAACGTTAAAAATCTTTTCACTTGCACCTGATTTTTAAAATGTTCAGAACCCAAATATTGAGAAAAATCGGTACCTCTGCAATTGAACTATAGCTCGACTTTAAAGCTTATATTCTGAATTGCCAGCCTTTATGCTCTCATAAATTATTAGACCAGTTATCTTATTCTAGTGGCCTTTTCAGGTTGTATTGAGAGGGTATCAAGGATTAACATTTCTATTATCTAGTTCAATCACTATGTGGAAAGGAATACATAATTTAGGAAACTCAGTAGTCTTTGTTGCAGTGACACAACTGTAAATAGTTTTTTTTTTTTTAAAAACTCTTCAAGGATTTGAATACTGATTTGCCTTGAGAGTGTGGATGTGTAGTCATATGACAAGAAACACTGCCATGCTAATCCCCCAGTGATTAAAGGTGAGATGTGGAGCATTAGCCTCTTGAGAAAATTTGCTACAAGCTCTGCTTTTGACCATTAAAAATGCATTTATTTTACAAACTTTCCTATTATCAGTTTTGTGGGTCTAAGAAAAATTACTGATACACTGTCCACAAGGATGATAAACAGTTAAGTAATTTTATAGTTGCCACTGGCTTCAGGTTAATTATTGTTGTTATTGTCATCATCATCACCATCATCATCATCAATGTCAAGTAAGGTATTTCTTCTCATTCTTAAATTCAAGCAATATTTTCCAGTGGAGAGAAAACTAGAATCGGATTAAAGAAGCTGAAATGCATCCTCAATTTCTTCTCTCTCTCTGTGACACTGCACCCCCTCAGGATATCTCTATTAGGACACTTATTGTGAAAGTTCATGCTGTTTCTGAATTTCCAATGTAAGTTTATCACAAACTACAGGATCTCATGATATTATTAGATAACAGGTCAGGTATATTAATTGATCTTCTAAATACTATGTGATTCTCTAGTCTTATAAAAGTGGCCGATTTACAAATATAAACATTTGTTTTAAAGCCCAGACAGTTATTTGATCTGCTCCTTAATCTAGTTCTTTTTTTGTATCCAAAAATATACAGTTTGTTTGATTTGGTTTAAGGTTTCAAAAGAGAACATTAAATTGAAGGTGACATTGTCTGGGCATTTTCCTCTTGCCAAAGAGAAAGTAAGTGGACAATGGGGCAAAAAGGACTTAGACAACAGTAGTAATTTTTATCTGGTTTAATATGCCCTGCATTTAAACAAAGAGAAATGAGTTGTACTCTGAGTGCCTTAGAAGACACAACCCCATAGGCATGGATAATAATCTAAAAGATCTTTCCACTTGCACTTGCATGTGGAATTATTTGGCATCGAAATATCGAGACAAGTGAGAAAGACATTAAGTGTGGAATACAGTCCCTACTCTGCCCTTGAATTTCACATTCAATACTCCTTTTCAAAAGTTCTCATAAGAGACCATTTCCATATTATTACTATTTATGCAAAACTTGATAGTCAAATATGACTATTTGAAGTCCGATCTTCAAATATAAGAACCCAACCTGGAATTTCAAATACAATTGTATAATAACCTTTGGGCAGACTAGAATGTAGCAAACTTCCAATGAATTAAAACACCTGCTTTACAGGTGCCCCATGGAGGACAGGACCTACACATGTGGGCAATTCGACAAATTTAACAAGACCTAATGAGCCTTGAAACTGTAATTTAATTCTTAATTTCTATGAAGTAAATTTAGTAATGACTGATAAGGATCATTATCATCTACACTTAGAGAACCATTAACAGGGAGGTAGAAACACCTGTCCTTTTATGTAAGGCGCTTAGTTCACGTTATCTAAGATTTGAAGCTGCTGTCTCATGTACAGGAGCAACGAATAAAGATTCCAGGGTTAAAATTATCTTAAAAACAAAATTCCGTACCACAGGGCATAGTGATCTTTAAAACAAATTCCACAGCTACAAGTTAAGGCTAACAAATGCTTTATAACTTGCTGTCTTGCCTGGGATGAGTAGGTCTGGTATGATCTATATGCCCTTGGGTGATTATCTGCACACAAGACAGTAGTTACAAACAAGGATATGTTTTCCTTTGGACAGTTGAGTTACAAAAGAGACTATTTTCTTGCAATGGGTTTTCTTTGTTAATATCACAGTGAATTCTCTGAGTATTTTCTTTCTTTGACATTATTGTTTTAGTATAAGAGTTTTTGTGTTGGATTTTAGATAAAGATACTGGTCATATTCGGCATGAAGACTATGATTGGATAAGTTGGAGACCAAGCAAACTATTCCGATATTGAAAATCACATTTGTTAATAAAGTGCAAGAATAATGTCACAATATACATTCCCTGCCCAATCCACCTCATGTTATGACATCTCATTTCCATGAAGATTCTTCACGAAAGTGCTAACAAATAAAATAGTTGCATGTCCTACTCTAATACTCTTATAAATGAACTCAGGCCAATTAAGAATAAAGAGCAGCTCTGAAGGAGAAAATCTGTCACAGAAGCCTAAGAGACAGTGTATTGAAAGGGTTGGAGCACCAAATAGCAAGCATTGCTTCTTCCATCTCCCAGTCTACTAGTCTAGTAACACCACTTGAATAGTAGGTGGCAGGAATTAGTCATTTCTAATTTTTAATTTCTCTGTGACTCCCTTTCCTTATCTATAAATAATGATTTCACTCGGCCCTGTGTTTTTGGAAGAGAATCATAAGATAGATACCTGAAATTACTTCATAAGGGGTCAGATTTATGTGAGTGTGTTATTGCCATATTTAGTACATCTTTTGTTAGAAAAACTGAATACAGAATGTTTATGATGATGCAGGCAGAGGTGTGAGCTGAGTGTGAGAAGAGATTATTGTTGACAGAGCTCTACTCCAGGCCTTATGTGGAGCTATCCAGGGAGGGTAATTTTGTTGTTATTGTTGTTCTTACAAAATAGATGAAAATGAACATATCTGGAATAATTGTTCATGTCAACAATGGTGTTAATATTTATTTTATTTGCAGTACAACTCAACGAGCACTTACAAAAGAAGGAGTGAGGGAATAAGTGATTACATGAAGAAGATGGGGTTTCAGGGCTAACGAGATACAGAGAGAGTGCACGACATGCCACAGAAGTAAGGAAAGAGAGTATGATGGTAGAAAAGTGGGAGGATGGAAGCGAGAACCACATTATAAGGTCAGTGTCACGGTTTGGCAGAGACGATCAAAGTAAATTCAACCGGCCTGTAGAATATGGATTTTATCTAAAGAATTTCAAATTAATACGTAATAGGAATCATCTGAGATGCTAGCTAAAGTGCGGACCTCCAGGCTGAATCATTGAGACTATTTCAGCTGTACTGTCCAGGACCCAGGGAATTGGGTCATGTAGCTGATGGAGTTGGTTTAAAGACCACACTGAAAATTACTGAGTTAATGTACCTGAATTAAGTGATTAAAAAATTAAAATCAATAAAATTTCCTTCCGTTCAACTGTTCAGTTGAAAGGTTGATTTTATAAGTAAGATAATGATATTGCTTTTAGAAATTGAATAGCAAATCTGTTTTTTTGATGATGAGACAATTTTAAGTGATGTCTAATTTATTAAACTTGTCTTCTGTGTCCTGTATTGCATGTCCTAAGAAAATTTTGCCTACACAAAGTCTTGAAAGTATTCTCATATGTTTTCTTCTAAAGCATCATAATTGTTGCCTTTATGTTTTGATCTATGATTAATCTGAAATTAATTTTTGTGTATGGTATGAGGTAGACATCAAGGTCCCTCCCTTTCTACCCCATATGGATATCTACTTATTCCAACACCATTTGTTGAAAGTATCTCTTTCCTATTGTACTGTTCTCTTGCATGTTTTAAAAAATTATTTGACCATATAAATTTGGGTCTGTTTCTGGGCTTTCTGTTCTGTTCCACTGATCTATTTGTTGATACTTATGCCAATACCAAGCTCTCTTGATTACTGTAGCTTTATTATATGTCTTGAAATCAGGTAGTGTGAGTCTGTGAACTTCGTTCTTTTTAAAAATTGTTTCGGTTATTATATTTCTTTTGCCTTTCCATATACGTTTTAGTTCAACTTATTAATTTCCACAAAATATCCT
>NW_006442103.1:7990367-8069001 GCF_000325575.1 Pteropus alecto | reverse complement strand
GCTGAAATTTTGACTGAGATTATATTTAATATATAAATCTGAGATGAACTGATATCTAAATATTGAGTCGTACTCCATGAAAACAACCTTTCTTTCTATTTATTTAGGTTTTCTATGGTTTCTTTCAAAGGTGTTTGTAATTTCACCATACTGATCCTGAAAGCATTTTGTAAACTTTATATCTACATGTTTCATATTTTTGATGCCCAAGTAAAAGCTACTAATTTTTATTTCAATTTCCAATTATTGCTAATATATTGACCTTGCATACTGTAACCCTGCTAAACTCACTGGTTCTGGAAGCATTTTACAGATTATTGGGGATTTTCTACTAGAAAATCATGTCATAAGAGAATAGTGACAGTTTTGTTTCTTCTTCTCAAATATGTATGACTTTTGTTTCTTTTAATTACTTTGTTATGCTGGAAAAGAAGTGCTTCTTGAATAGAAGTGATGGGACCAGATTTCCTTCTCTGTGCCTAACTTTAGGGGAGAAATATTCAGCCTTTCGCATTAGATACAAAGGTAGCAGTGGTTCGTTTCTTGATACTCTTTCTACTCTTAGCTGGTTGAGAGTTTTTAACAGAAATGGCTTTTTTCAGCTATTGTCATTTATTTTACATTCATATGCCATAAACTCCCAATACGCTGCTATTCTTTTGGGTTTAGACAGTTTGCCATAAGAGTAATTAAAAATGAGGAATGACCTTTTATATTTACAGTCATTCAAAATTTATCTAGAGCTATTCATAGGTTTGTAGAGATCCAAGTTTTTCTGTGGTATTATATTGATATGCTTGATAATTTCTTTAAATCTTTTCTATACACCAGGCAATGAATTCTCTAGTTTTTAATCTAAAAAGGCTTTATTTCTCCTTCATTTTGAAACCCATTTTACCAGGTATAGAATTCTGAGATGATAGTTTTTATCATAACTACATCCCTTTTAACCCCCATTGTCATCTAGATTGTAGAATATCTGACAAGAAATTTGCTATAATTCTTATCATTTTTTGATATGTGATAGGATTTTTATTTAGTCTTGCTTTTCAGTTTGGATATGACATGTCTGGTTGTTTGTGTTTGCTTGTTGTTTTTGTTTTTAAATATATCCTCCTGAAATTTGTGTGTTGGAATTCCTTATCTGTTCATTTCTTTTGGTCAATTTTTGTACTAGAGGCTTTTACATATTACTTATAACTATTTTCAATACTGTCTGGTCCAACATCTGGGCCATGTCTGAGTTTGGTACTCTCATTGCTTTCTCTTTTGACAGTGGGTTGTTTCTCCCTTTTTTTTTTCTCCTTGAATGTGTTTCTAAATTTTTAAGTCAGTGCTGAACATCATATATCAGGTAGTGAACTCAGGTAAACAGTATTTATGCCTGAAAATTGTCATACTCCTTATGCTAAGCCATTAGTAGGGGAGGAGGGTTGAGTCAGTAGAGCTGGGAGTTGAACTGGATTTGGATTTTGATGTTGCTATTTATTGGTTCTCTATAAGTACAAATTCTTCCACGTTTGCCGTGTGCTTAACTAGAAGGTTTTTTCATAATATTTCTGCTCTAATCTCACATTTAATCCATTTCTCTACACTTATGCCTCAAAGAAGGACTCTTTCATATTACTGCCCTCCCGTGGTAGGAGACTGCTATTGCCTTTAACTCAGTGCTGATGGTCTGGTTGTTGGGTTGGGGGTGTTTTCTGTCGTCCCAGAACAACCTTAATTTTAGGCTGGGACGGTGTACCAGAGTCTTGGGGATGGGCCTTTCTCAGTGAACCAGCAGCAGGAGACCTCTGATGGTCTGGGCTCAGGATTGTTCCTGCCCCTCCTTGATGGGAAGAGGGTTTGATTCCTTATCGCCACTCTCCAGCCACAATGGGTTCATCTGTTCCCTGGGGGCAGTAGTTCCCTCTAAGAGCTTAAATAGTTTTTACTTAGGAGAGAACAATCTGAGTTAGATTTTGTGCCTCCCCTGCAGCTACAGTCTTTCCTCTTCTCCAGGATTGTATCTCTGCCTTGCCCATGGTCTTTCTTGTAAGAGCCTGAGAGAGGTCCATGGAGATGAGCCTATAGTGGTCCAATCTCCCCCTTGTGACTGCGATGCCTTGGGTTTTATATTCTCATGCTAGCCAACACTCAGATTTTAGCAATTAGTTAAATTTTAATCTAAATTCTTCTTACTCATTTGTATACCTGGTTGATCTTTCATGTTCTACCTCAAGGTAATCTATTGCTCAAGCTCTATCTCTTTCAGGAAGATCTTCTCACGTTCTTTAGATTTCAGATTATTTAGTTCGTGACCTCATTCTTTGAAAGGTTCAAGAAAAGCCATGGTTTTGTAGATAATCTGGGTTTTCAGCATGAGTGACATTCTTTCCTGCTTTCTACATCCTAGGTGAGAGAAGTTTCTTCTCTGCTTTGCAAAGCTTTCTTTAATTTCTCAGCCTCTTGTTCTGAATAACTTTTAAATTTTATAAATGTCTTAATGAGGAAACAGGTCAAATGTCAATTTCAGTTTTCTGCCCCTCCATTTTCAGAGTTTCTGGTTGTTCAAGTCTCTCTTTTTTGAAGACTTTTACTAACAAAATGCCAAAACTTTTGCTGGTTTTAAAATCAGATATTGATCTCTTTCATGAGTAACTCAGATTCTCAGCCTCTTGCCTGGCACCTAGAAGCAGCAAATACTCCAAATAGAATGGTTCTCTCTACTACGTGATCTTGTTCTTTCAAGGAGGCAGTTCTCAAATGCCTCATTCATTCATTCATTCATTTATTCAAATTTTTAGTTTATCCATGGAAGCATTAGTCTGCCACAATCAGTTCTATTTTAGTTAGCAGATATCTTTTTTTCCCTGTTTTAATTAATTACTATGATCTCCTTAATTATCCACTTTATAATGCACATGTCACCTTAAACAAACTATTTAATACAATCTGGCAATTTTATTTTGCATTGTTGGGGTACAAGATATGTAGTTATAAGAAAAAGATCATCTCCTAAAAAATACTGGCTCAGAAAACAGTTTATTTTTCCCCCATGGAACAATCTAGACATAGGGTCCTGGTCTATCAGGTACATCAACAAATTCTGGTTCCCTCTATCTTGTTTTCCTTTCTGAGAGAATGTTGTCCTAGTCTTCATGATCAAAAGTGGCTCAGCAGAACAATATTTTTCAAAGTCTGCATTCTGCTGGTGTAGTTTTAGAGGCTGGGATTGCTTTAGAGGTAGAGAAATCAGAGGCTTTTTGCAGCCAGGTTTTATGTTTGCTTTGACAATAAAAATCTCCCAACAACTTAAACAGTTTCTAATTTTTCTTTCTTTCTTTCTCCTAAATCTCTTCTGCAAATAACCATAGTCAAACTTCTCATCTTGTCATAATTCTTCAGATTGGGAAAGATTGTACTTATTGGTCTTTATGCCATGCACATCTCTTTCTTCTTCAACTTAATGATGGCCAATTTGTGGCAAAATGAAAAAAAAAAATCAGCTGAAAACAAAAATGTTTTTCTTTACTGAGCTGCTTTCTCTCCCATCTCTACAAATTATGTACTTCTTATCTGACTTTATCTCCCCTCATAAAATTTTATTAAAACAATGATCACATATCATCATTGTTGCTTTTACTAATAAGTTCCCATAGAATAATTAATAAGCTTGATGGAAACACAGTCTACTTTCTCTGTTAATAAAGGCAATAATTTCAATAATTTGGCAAGAGCCTTATCACTCTTCCCTGGTGCAATATCTATTTTCACCACCAACTGTCCAACCTCTAAAACACTTCCACACATCTTAGGTTTATGTTAGTACTCCACCTCCAGATAAAATTTTCCGGGCTAGTAAGTTACAATATATTGTTACGCATGTTCATTGCTTCCCACACAACCATGAAATCATCATGTTAAAAATGAAATGAGGTAAGGAACTATAAATAATACCTCATGCAGAATTTTTACTGGGTAAGGAACTTTAGAACAGCCCTCTTGTTAAAATAACAATGTCAACTATAAATAATAAAAATATTTTATATGCATGAATGGATTTCAGAAGTCAGAAAAAATATCTCTAGGAGATGCAGTGTATTTCCAAATGCTGGTGAACTATTTTTTTTTTTCTGTCTTATTGAACTGTTCTGAATGTTGAATCATTTATAAGTTAATTCCATGTTAATGAACAAAGAATTGGCTTACTGACACTGTTAAGTCTTAAAAGTCAATACTGAGAAAATAGTAAGACATTTTCAATTAAAACAATGGTATTTTAAATTTGATTATTGATTATTTTGTTATGATAGGCATTAGGTTTAACCTCATGATAAATGCTCACAATTGTATTTACCTTTCTTCCAGGCATGATTTGAAATTTAATTATAAAAGCAAGTACAGTATTTTTCTTCATAAACATGCAACTTTATTCAAATTATTAAGCTGATTACCAAATGGTTTATAATGCATCGGTTCACAGACTAATGAACCATATATCCTTGTCAATTTTAGTAATGTTTTGACAGTTTTTGCCTCAGTGCCTTTGAATTACAAGTGTGTACAGCTGCATTGCTCACTGCTACAATAGTTCTCTCAGTATGGATATCGTAGGTCACGATTTCTGGTTTTGAATTGTTTAACCAAGCAATAACATTTGATTATTCCAGCACGAAGAAAACAAAACGATCTAGCTTTATGCTCTTCATTAAAATCTTAATTCATTAAAAAAGTAAAATACGAATAAGTTATTTAAGTATTTAAGTGCAGAAAAAAAATGCACATTTAAAAATAAACAAAATTTTAGCACAAGAGAGCCTATTCTACTAATCCACAAACTTTTTCTACAGTTGCAAAATCAAAATGCAAATTATTTATATTTTTATTTTCATTTTTACCAGAGATTGTTTTAAGCCTCTAAATATCTCTAGGAGATAAGAACTATTCTTTTCCTAATTTTTTCCTCAACCCATTTGATAGAAAAACATGTTCTGGATTGAAGTGAGGTTATTTACTGACTTTACCTATTACATTCAATGTGTATATTAATTTTTTGTTAAAAAATATCAGTGTGCTTGATCCTGGGGTGCTGCTCCAGATTCTGCTGTAGGTCATAATTAAAATTTCATATATATACATTATTGCTTTACTGAAGTAAATTATATGCATATATATTATATATGTTTTATAATTCATATATATATTTGACCCACAGGTTTCAGATAAGGGATTGTATAGCTTTAAAATTAGATTTAACCACAAAAAATTGTTCACCAAAATAGATATGAGTAATTTCATATAGTTCAATTGCGTAGTTCAATCTAATATGTTCCTTGATTATTTAAAAATAATTACAAACAAACAATTTCATTATATGTATATAGAGAAAGCATAAAAACTATTAGTAAATCTTATGTTAAATTTACCCCCTTAGAAAAAAGAACTCGCAATTCACAAATAATTATAAATCTGCATTTCCATTTATAGCTCATTTTTTCCACTTAAATTTCCTCTTTATTTCTACTCACTAAACAATGTGATCATTGTTTCCTCTAGTTCTTGTAACTTCACTGCACTTATTAATGCCATCATACTATCCAGGCTCGACACCTCAGGCAAATTTGAAACCAGCCTCTTACTTGCTACTCATGGCCTAAATGTTCTTACACTCTCTCTCACGTCTTATCTGTTGCTTTCATAGATATTAACCTAGTGCAGAAACTTTCAGTCTCATACCTAGACTATTGTAATAGTTGTTTGAATCGACCTTCTTGAATCTAGTTCTTTTACATTCCTCTATCCATTGCTCGACAGCATTTAAAAACTCTTTATTTCCTTTTTTAAGTTACATTAAAATTCCATAACTTTGTAGCTAATGGCCTCTACAGTCTGGTCATAATTGTATATCAAAACTTTATTTACTTCTGCATGCTAGAAATAGAGAGAATAGAGTACTTCCTTAACTTAATAAAGTATAATTATAAAAACCCACAAACACCATACTTAATGGTGAATGACTGAAAGGCTTTCTTTAAGATGGAGAAAAAAGTAAGATATTTGCTGTTACCACTTCTGTTAGCACAATAAAATAAGAAAAGGAAAGAAAAGGCATACAGATTAGAAAGAAATAAAGTAAACCTTCCCTATTTGCAGATAGGATATGATGACATAGAAAGTCCCAAGGAATCTACAAAAAACTCCTAGTAGTAATAAGTGCATTCAGTAAAATTACATCATAGAAGATTAACATATAAAAATAAATTATATTTATATATTAAATCACTTACTATTATTAAAATCATTTACTATTACACACCCAAAATAAAGTACTTAAATATCAGCTAAAGAAAACATGAATCTGTATGCTGAAAACTACAAAATGATAATTAAATAAATAACAGAAGACCTAAATAAATGGAAAGACAGTACATTCATGGATTGGAAGATTTAACATAATAAAGATGTTAAATCTCCCCAAATTGGTCTGTGATCAATCTGATGTCTAATCAATTTTAATGCAATTCCTACCAAAATCCCAGCAAGATTTTTTTGTAGATCCAGACAATCTTATTCTAAAATTAATTGCTAAAACAGTTTTGAAAGAGAAAAAAAATGTGAGAGAAATCACTCTCCCCAACTTTAAGATTTACTATATAGCTACAGTAATCAAGACTGTGATATTAGTAGCTGGAATAGACAAGTAAATCAATGGAACAGAATAGAGAACCCAGAAATAACCCCACACAAATATGGAAAACTGACTTTTGACAAAAGTGCTAAGGTAATCAGATGGAGGAAGAATATTCTTCAAGAAATGGTGCTGGTAAGGTGTTCAAGTTGGTGGAGTGGATAAATACTGTGCTTGCCTCTTCTCATGACTGCATCAAAATTACAACTAAACTACATTATTGAGAATTGCCTGAAGTCTAGCTGAACAGAAGTCCTACCACTAAGAACATACAGAAGAGACCACCTTGAGACTGGTAGGAGGGACAGAGAATGGGCTGGTCCCACACCTATATGTGGCAATTGAGAATCAGGAGGCATATTTCAAATGCAGAGGTTCCCCCAGGGAGCAAAGAGTCTCACCCCACACCAGGCTCCCCAGCCCAGGGTTCCAGGGCCGAGAAGAGGAGTACCCTTAACTTCTAACTGTGAAAACTGGTAGAGATTGTGGCTGAGTGAGACCGAGAGCTGCTGGAGTCACAGGTGTTTTTCTTAAAGGGCCCATTCAGACTTACTTGCTGACATATTTGCGCTGGGCTCCAGCACTGGGGCAGCAGCTTGAAGAGCACCAGGGGCACACAGAAAACCACTGAATTGTCTGACTTCAGACGAGGACTGAAGGTGTAACTTTCTCTCAGACAGAAATGTTAGTGGAATCCATTGTTCCTTTGTTGAGCCCTCCCACCTCCTGATCTGCAGAGTAGTAGCTGAGTCTCCATTAACCTAGCTAATAATGATTGCCCTTCCCAACTTGTGGGTCTACCCAAGCTGCTTCCGGTGGCTTTTCTATACAAACAACATCACTTGGCTCATGTTGCAGACTTTCTGAAAATCTCTCAAAGGTTTGCAAAAGTAGCATCTGGCCCAAGCATGCCCTGTATCTCTTGCTGAGCAGCCCCAAACTGGGCACTAGAGGTAGCCAGCTTTGGTTCATGGTTTGGCTTCCTGAGGCACCTCCAAGCTCAGTGTGGGTGGCAGCCATCTATAGATTGTTCAGTGGCTCATGCCAGGTGGTCCCGGGCAGAGCACTGACTATGGCTGAACTTGTTCTGTGGTGGGCCCTTCTGAGAAGGCTCTGGCACTGGCATACTTGTTGGCCCACTTTGGAACCAGCCTGAGCACCACCCAAGGTTGCATCCAAAGATGACACACCCAAAGAGCAGATTGGGCAGGCACCAGAGCTGCTAAACTGATCTTGCTACATAGGGTCAGCCCTACATAACAGCTCCTCTACTGTAGTTACTGGCCAGTCTTCACTGCCACTCAATCTGAAGGTCAATCACTTGCACTGATGTGCAAGCAGCTACGAAGGCTCAACTACAACAGGAGGGCACAAGCAACGCATATGAGGGACATACCTGGAGTACTTGGTTCAGGTGACTAGAGAGATTGTGCCACTAGGATGCACAAGATACCTGCTACATAAGGCTATTCTACTAAGACCTGGAGATATAGTATGTCTACTTAATACATAGAAACAAACAGGGAGGAAGTCAAAATTGGAAGACAAAGAAACATGTCTTAAATGAAAGAACAGAACAAAAATCCAGAAAAAGAACCAAACCAAATGGAGAAAAGCAATCTACCAGATGCAGAATGTGTTTATATTCAAAACACTGATTATAAGGTTGCTCAGTGATCTCAAGGAAAACTTCAACAATGAGATAGTAAACATAAAAATGGAGATAAAAAATGAAAAAGACCAGTCAGAAATGAAGAATACAACAACTAAAATGAAGAATACATTAGAGGGAATCAACAGTAGATTACATGAAGCACAGGATCATATCAGCAATTTGGAAGATCAGGTAGCAAAAACACCCAATCAGAACAGCAACAACAACAACAAAAAAATCCAAAAATATGATGATAGTTTAAGGGGCTTCTGTGACAACATCAAGAGTACCAACATTCACATCATAGGGGTACCAGAAAGAGAAGAGAGAGCCTGTTTTAAGAAATAATGATGGAAAACTTCCTTAACCTGGTGAAGGAAATAGATATACAATGCCATGAAGCTCAGAGTCCCAAACAAGATGAACCCCAAGAGGCCCACACTAAGACACATCCTAATTAATATGCCAAAAGTTAAAGACAGAGAAAGAACCTTAAAAGCAGCAAGAGAAAAGCAGTTAATTACATAAGAGAGTTCCTGTAAGATTGTCAGATGATTCTTTGAGAGAAATTTTGCAGGCCATAAGAGACTGTCATGAAATATTCAAAGAGATTAAAAGCAAGGACTTACAACCAAGATTACTCTACCCAGCAAAGCTATCATTTAGAATCGAAGGACAGATAAAGAGCTTCCCAGACTAGAAAAAGCTAAAGGAGTCCATCATCACCAAACCATTATTACAAGAAATGTTAGAAAAACTTCTGTAAGAGAAGAATAAAAAAGATTAAAAAAAAAGAATAATAAAATGACAATAACTAGATATCTATCAACAATCAGTTTACATGAAAATGGATTAAAGACTCCATTCAAAAGATAGGTGGCTGAATGGATGAGAAAACAAGACCCTTACATATACTGCTTACAAGTAACTTACTTCAGATCAAAAAACACACACAGATTGAAAGTAGAAAAAAATAAACAAAAAAAACTGAGGTAGCAATACTTAAACCTGACAAAATGGACTTTAAAACAAAGGTTATAACAAGAGACAAAGAAGGAGCCAGTAATCCCACTTCTGGGTATTCATCCAAACAAAATCGAAACATTATTTTGAAGGAACGTGTGAACATACATGTTCATTACAGCATTATTTACAATAGCCAAGATATGGAGGCCACCTGGATGTCCATCAACAGATGAATGGAAAAGAAGAGGTGGTATATATGTACACACACACACACATACACACACACACACGCGCGCGCGCGTGCGCGCGCAGGAATATTACTCAACTTTGAAAAAGAATAAAATCTTGACATCTGCAACACCATGGATGGATCTAAAGGATATGGTGCTGAGTGAAGTAAATCATACAAAGACGGATTCCATATGATTTAACTTACATATAATAGCTAAAGAACAAATTCAACAAAACAGAAAAAATACATACAAAGAACATTTTCAGGGCTGCCAGATGGGAGGGCATTAGGGAGTGGATAAAAAAGGAAAAAGAATTAAGAAGCACAAATTGGTAGTTACAAAATAGATGCGGGATGTAAAGTACAGCATAAGGAATATAGTCAAAATATTATAATAACTAGGTATGGTGTCAGATGGGTACTGGATCTATTGGAGTGATCACTTTGTAAATTATATAAATGTCTAATCTCTATGTTGTACACTGAGACTAACATAATATTTTATGCCAATTCTAACTGAAAAATAAAAAAAATATTTAAAAAAATATGGTGCCCAACTAATTGGATATCCATAGCTTAAATAATTAACCTCAAACACTATAGAAAAAATAATTCAAAATGGATCATGAATTTCAACAAAAAATGTAAAACTATGAGTCTTTTAGAAGAAAACATAGGAGAAAATCTTTGGGACCTAGAACTTGGTAAAGAGTATTATATATGAAACAGAAAGCATGATTCACAGAAAAAAATTCAATAAATTAGACTTGATAAAAACGGAAAACCTTTGCTTTGTCAAAAACCATATTAATAAGGTGAGAAGAAAAGATATAGATTGGGAAAAAATATTTGGAAATGGAATATATAACAAAGGACTTATATCTTGAATATGTAAATTATTGTCAAAACTCAACAGTGAGAAAACAAACAATGCAAACAGAAAATGGGCAAAAGAAATGAACAGACATTTCACCAAAGATAATAAATGAATGACAAGCACATGGAAATATAGTCAACATTATTAGTGATTAGGCAACTGAAAATTAAAACCACAATGAAATATCATTACACATTCATTACAACAGCTAATAAAATATATAGTAACAACATCAAATGCTGGAGACAATGCAGAGAATTTGGATCTTTCATACTTGCTGGTGGAAACGTACAGCCACTTTGGGCATAGGTATAACTACAAAGAGTGACACGAGAGAGTTCTTTGTGGTGATGGGACAGTTTTACTGTGGTGGTAGTTACGTGAATATACACATGTGATAAAATTGTATAGAACTACATAATACATACATTTACAAACACACACACTCACAAATGAGTACGTGAATAACCGGCAATCTTGAATAAGTTTCATGAATTGTACCAATGTCACTTTCTTGAATTTGTTAATGTATTATTAACAAATAATACATTATTGTATGTCGGATGTGATTATTGGGGGAAACTGAGTTAAGAGTATATAGGATCTCTCCATACTGTTTTTGCCACAAGCTGTGAATTTGTAATAATTTAAAAAGAAAAAGAAAAAAACTATTTCCCACTGCTCACTACCACAAATCTTCTGTTTTATCAAAATGATTTACTTACCATTATATGAAGCATCTGTTGCCCTGCCATAGTATAGTGACAACAGTACGGAATATAACTAAAGACTGGGAGTTGGATTCACACTGATCTGGGTTTAATTACTGGATCTTCCACTTAATCTCTTGGTTCTCCAAATGCTGATCTGTAACATGGACTGAAAATAATGTACTTACTTTGCAGAGATTCAGTAAAAAATAAAATGAGCTGGTATAACATCTAATATAATGGCTAGATTATAGTTTCTTACAAAATTATAGCTCTATTTTTCATCATGCTTTCCTCTATCCAAATTTTGTCTTTTGAGTCAAATCTATTAAATATATATATAATTTAAATCTCTGTATTTGCCACTGACATTAGAACATACATAGAATAAAGAAATGAGTAAATAATTCTATGAATGTGATACAATGCTATGAGCTAAAGCAAATTAAAAAATTGACATATGGAATCTACTCATCTGGAGATTGAATTTTAGTTAGGGATCCAGGATACTCCTAAGGAAATAATTCTAGAATGAGATGGAATAGAAGATTCTGAAAGAGAAGAGACATTTAAATGCACTTTGCAGAATGGGCCACCTGTGAATAGGGTGGGTGTGACTCCTTAGAACCATGGCTCTAAAAGGTGCTCCCTGGACCAGCAGCATCACTATCCCTTTCTAACTTTCTAGAAATTTAAGTTCTTGAGTGTCTTGATTACCTTACAGATATAAAATGGAACACATACTCTAAATTCTGTTTGGCTATCAAGATGGATGATAGCGCACGCGTGCGCGCGCGCACACACACACACACACCCCCCAAAGAGCATTTGAAAATGTTCGTAACTCACATAATGAGTCTTTCTGAAATCAAGACAGGCTGTCAAGCAGGTTCGAAAATGACTTGAGAAACAGGGAAAGGAGACTGGCATTTGGGTCTTACACACACACACACACACACACACACACACACACACCCCAAAGAGCATTTGAAAATGTTCATAACTCACATAATGAGTCTTTCTGAAATCAGGACAGGCTGTCAAGCAGGTTCGAAAATGACTTGAGAAACAGGGAAAGGAGACTGGCATTTGGGTCTTAGAGTATTTAGAGGCTGCAATGGGTGTTGCTTGACTGAAATTCACCAGAGAACATGGACTTTCTGATCAGCTTGCACAGATGTGGGACAAAAGTGATCGAATGACTGCTGGGACTTGAAAGCTGTCTTGAGTGAAACACCAAAAATGGAGCCGGGCTCCTTATAACATTGGGTTACACATCAGACCAGTCGAATCAGAAACTCTTGGGGTATGGCCCAGTGATTTGTGTTTTAATTAGCCTGTCAGTTAATTATACTCTGACATTTGAAAACTTCTGCCTTAGGAGAAAAATATGCCAGGAATGAGAGCATGTAGTATATATATATAGAGTAGGAGAGCATTTTGAAGTTTGGGCAGGGAAAAAATGAAGGTGGAGGTTTATTATCTGAAGCTGCTAGGAATAAAAAGTTTGTGTTATGATCTAATGACAGATTTTGAGGGAAACAAAAAGTAAGTTTAATACTAATAAATGTTATATAATCATCATAGCTCATAAAACAGTGAATTTAAGAACATTTATATTCACTGTAAAATATTTCCCCTTATAAAATTCTCTGAAATCTTCCTTAAGTATATGAAGTAGCTGGTATGCTTTATGCTAAAATATTGATAAAATGTATCTATCCTATAGCTTATCAGAATGGATATAATGGGATATAATTTCTGATTTGTTTGATTTTGAGTGTACCTGGAGGCAATGAAGACACACACCTATGTAAAGATGTAGTCACCCTTCTATGATCTGTTTAGAGCTATCCGAAAGACCATTTCTACTCATGGATCATTGGCTTTCAAACCAATTGTCTATCAATAATGTAAGTAATGCAAGTAATTTAACATATAAAATTTTATTTCAAGATGTAACTTTTTTGGAAAAAAATTTACATATATTTATTCAACATTTATTATTTGCTATATGTCAAATACTGTTCTGGCCACTGGAGATACAGTGGTCAAGAAGGTGGACCCTCATTATATGGTTAGCAAGATACCGTGACCAAGGAAGTCATCAGGTTCAACTCACTCCTAAGATAGATAAGAACACTGAGGTCCACAGAGTTTAAATAATTTGGTTAAAGGTAGCCTATCTAAAAGGGCTTAAGTAGGAGGAATTATACTCAAATAATAACGTGGTTTGGTACATCATAAAGAGAGTCCTAGGACCTGTGGTAAGGAGAAAGGAAAGTTCGATCTATTCACAATTTAACTCTTAAAATACTGTAGCAAACAGAACAGTTCTAGAGGGGACTACTCCATGAGCCAACCATCCATTTGCGATGTGCCTTGCTACTCAACTGGTCGGTTTGTGGAGAGCTGGGTCAAGAGCTTGGTGTCCTTTCCATTGGTTACCTCCTGACACGCTTCCAGCTGTGTCACTCATTAACTCTCAGGGATTTTGAAGGTGATTTCAACTCTCATCTTGATAGTCCCCATTAGCCTTATTTGTATTTTTTATTACCTAAGGCAACTGTAATGAAATAGATGGCTTTGAAGTTTCCTCCAGGATTTTAAAATGCACAGGGTTGAGGTACAACCAGTTCAGACTGAAGGTTCTCTCTTGAGGTGGTGAGGAGAATGTAGACATCTGTAATTTTTATTTACTGGGTAAACATTTCTGAATTAAATATGACATATATTTGTAAAAGGTTAATGATGAATATGCTGGCACTTATGTTATTTCTATACTCATTCTTAGACTTAAAATGTTTCATGGAAATACAATTTTCTGATTTGTTTCTAAATGTCCATGACAAGTGTATGTCTCTTTATATTCTATATGTGTTAACTAGTATTGCATATATGATAGTTTTTAAAACCTTGGACAGCTTGCTATATAAGGGATCCAAGATTAAATCCTTCTTTAATCATAAAGTTTATAATACATGGAATCTGCTTAAGACAATGCATACATGTAGATGGATGAGCTCTATAGTGGACATATCAGAGCAATTATGCAATATCTAAAATTCTCATAATTTATGTTTATATGCTCTTCTAATCATGAGGTAAAGAAGAAAGATCCAGGAAAAAGATCTTTAAATAATGGATATATCTTTATTTTAACAAATAGCATGATTTTATGAATATATTATAGTGATTTTAGTAGCGATTAAATGAGAATTGGAATATTATATTCACTTAGAGTTCGTTGTTTTTCAAATTTTTTTTTTCTATTTGGAATTGACTGTTGCAGAAGAAGAAAATGTTGAAAGGATATTGTAACAAAAATTTTATTTCATTTACCATTGGAATTCTGACAAGTTGATATTAAGATGAGCTAAAGGTGCTGGTAATATCTTTGTATAACAGCTGTTCTCACGCTCTGTGTAGGAGTTGGAACTAAGAGAGAACCTCAGAGCTCAGGAGTGCCTCTGGAGAAGTGGCTGGGGGAAATAAGAGTCTAACCAATTAAACAAGCATCTTGTCTTTTTCATTGTAATTATAACTGCTTGCTGATCTTAAAAAGGATAATCTTCCCATAATTTGCCACAAGTCAAAAAGGGAATCTATTTCCTTTTAGTTAGCTGGCATAAAGATGGCAGCACAATTTGAATGAAACTTAGGATGTCAGTATACAGACTTAAACAGAAGGCTAAGGAGAATAAGGTTCACTGTGTTGGCAGTAGCGATTGCCATCTACACAGATCCTTTTCCACACCCACCAATATCGATTATAGGTGAACATATGGAGCAACTGAAACTTTCACTCTACTTTTGGGATTCTAAGTTGATTTGACTGTTTTGGAAAACTGTTTGTCAGTGCCTATTAGAGATGAACATGCATACTCTATAAGCGCAATTCCACTCCTATTCGGTAGAGTATAGGCACCAAAAACCTGTGCAAGAATGTTCATCAGATCACTGTCTGTAATAGCCACAAACTTGGAACAACAGTAGAATGGATAATCTCAAGTACCTATATATCATACAGTGGTGCATTACAGAGCATTAAAAATGAATAAACTATTGCTACATGCAATGACAAGGACTATTCTTATAATAGCAAGTGAAAGAAGCCAGACACAGAAGGGTACATGTAGTATGTATTAGATTTCTATTGTATGAAAATTTACCACAGATTTGGCAGCTTAACACAACATATATTCATTATCTCACAGTTTCCATGGGTCAGGATTCCAGGAATGAGTAGCTGGGTCCTATGCCCATGGTCTCGCCAGGCTGAATGAAGGTGTCCTTTGGAACTGCAATCTCATCTGAGGCTTGGGGTCCTCTTCCAAACTCATTCAAGCTATTGGCAGACTATGGTTCTTTGAAATTAGGATTTAGGCCCTAAAATTGTTGGTTGCTGGCAAGGCTTTGCTCAGGTCCTAGAAGTCACAGGCCCTAGACACATGGTTCTCTCATAACATGGCAGGTTATTTCTTCAAAGTAAGTAGGAGAATACCTATGGCTTTGTAACTCTCTCTGGAAGAGCCCAGTCACTCTTACGGGCTCTTCAGTAGGTCAGTCTCACCAATGGTAATATCCCATTGGAATAACTCAAAGTCAAATAATTAGTAACCTAATCACAGGAATAGAATCCCATTATATTTACAAGTCCTTCCTATACTCAAAGGGAGGGGGATAAACAAATCATATACACCAGGGAGAGGGAATATTGGGAGACATCTTGGAATTCTGCCTGTTTGTACCATATTACTCTATTCATATAAAGTTCAAAAACCAAAAGGGGAAAGAAGTCCAAGCAGTCGTCATCATTAACAGGAAACAGTAATGGCTAAGGTAGAGCTCAAGGAAAGCTTCTAGAGTGCTAATAACCTCCGGTTTTTGCCTGAATGGTGGTTACAAGAACGTGCTTACTCTTCAAACTGTTGAATTATGATTTTGTATTTTTTGCCATGTATGTTATAATTTGATTTAATTTCTTATTTAAAAGAAAGGAATAAAATAGTTTCCCCTTTCACCAAGAATGTATGTAGGTGGACATATATAGAAAATAACAGCATTCTCATTCAAGAGTGAGTGGGGACAAATTACTTGTAAGTGAAAAATTATTTGATGATGTATTTCTGATTTGTCATCTAACATAAGGGGAAATCAGCCAAAATATTTTTGAGTCCACTGTCAAAAACAAAACAAAACAAAACAAACTTTTCACTTTAAAGAATAAAATGCATATGTCCCTCTTTCAGGAATCCTTCCTCGAAATAATCAGAATAAAATACATCAAATACTGCAAAGAAAATTGCTGTGCCACAATCACAATGCCAGTTTGGACACAATTCAACTGATGACTGACTTTCAGCCTCTACAAAAGCGCCTTCCCTTCTTCCCCCACCCTGACCTTCTCAAACAGGATGACAAAGTTCTCTTTTGACTAAGGTTTTATTTTACTGGTAAAAATGGGAACAAGGGCTAGTTTGTAAGTGACACTACCTTGTGATTATTTGGGACTTTCCAATCCATTATATGGTCAATTATATATTATATAAATTCTACTATCTTTCTTTGCCTTTGTGTTGTTTTGAACGGTTCAATTAAAACAAACTTATTTTAACTTTATCTTATAAAACTATGACCTCCAGCCTCATATTTCAATATATACCACCTTGCTCACTCTGCTAAAGCCTTACTGGCCTCTCCATTCTTCCTGGAGCACCTAGTTCTGTCTTGACTTAATGCTGATTAAAATACACACACACACACACACACACACACACACACACACACACACACATAAATGGGGAGAGTAAGTAGATTTCTCATTTAAAATAATTCTGAATAATTTATGTTGGTATTGCCTACAAAGAGGTGGAACATTGCTCTACACCTGAATAAAATAGCCAGTTTGATGTATTTTATTCAGCACTGGCTATTCCCACTGTCTAGGACACCGTAACTCAGATTTCCTTCAAAGTTTTGCTTAAATATCTTCTTGATGACACCTTGTTTAAAATGTCCACTCTCTGTCCCCTTATATTCCAAATCTCCCTTATATTGATTCACTTAAAAAAATATTCCAACAGCTCTTTCACCTTCAAATATACAATATACAATATAATGTATTTATTTATTAGACTGGTCATTTGTAGTCTGTCTCCTTTCTCTCTCCTTACTCTTACAACACACTACCAGAATGTAAACTTCATGGGAAAGCCAGGCAGAGATTTTTGTCTGTTCTATTCATTGATGTATTCTATGCACCTAGAATGATGCCTAGCACTTAATAATTTGCAGACTGCACTAACAGAGGCAGAACATCATTGTTTGCTTTTATATTGAAGAGAAATTTAATTACAGATTGCCACACACACACACACAAATACATATATAGTGCCCCGACCAACAAAAAGTGTAATAATTGTAGATGATTCTGATGCTCAAAAACATTTGTAGAATTAAATTTTATTAAAATATTTACAATTAAAAAATAACTGGTGGATCTTAGCATAATAACATACTGGTGTCACACATAGATAATTATTCATGTTTGAACATTTTCTGCAGGTCAATTGAATTTTTTTAAAAAGACTTTTTTCTTTGTAACTATTGACAGAAATGTGGCATTCAAGTTGTCTGTCACATATCTAGTATCCACTTATTTACAGTATCAGGACACATTAGTCTTGAGTTTTATTTTTCTACCCTTTATTAATAGCTATATTTAATCAAGCTAAGCTAGGGCTTTTTTTTTTTTAATCAATCTCTAGTAATTAATCAGGACATTTTGATTATACTAAAAATTGGTTTTGTATATTACTAAAATATGTAGAGTTCATTTAATGTTGAAATTCTAAAGATAATTGTGCAAAGTAATCTCTTTCTAACATTAAATGCAAAATAGTTTTTTCTATTTTATAATGTTTTCTAATGATTCCATATGTGGATAGCCCTGAAAATGACATTAAAGACAGTGAGGATAATATTCAAGATATAATTCTAGGCTCTTTGCACACCCATCTACTTAAAGATCATCAAATCATAAGAAATACTGTGTTTGATAGCATTGCTCACTGGTTTTTGCCAATACATTTATAAGATTTATGTGGGCCTACCAAATTGGCTCCCTTCTCTAGATTTCTTAGAAAAAATACATATCTGATGGTTAATAAAATTCATTCTACTTTCCATTTATTACAAGCTATACTTGAAAAAAATTTATTGAATCTTGAACTACATACTTGATATAATGTAATAAAAAAGGCTCCTCAGTGTGCCTAAAGAAGAGAATATAACACTCATCACACCATAATTTAATCCTTGGGAAAAAAGGAGAGAGAAAAATAGGAATCTATTATCAATTTGCAGTGGTAATGATGCTTCTATTCTGAAGAGAGGAAAGTCCCAGAAACTCTCAGTATTTTTTTTTAATAAGAGACTGTTTATTTGCTCCCAAGGCATTATTCCAGTAAAGATCTCAATGGAAAAAATCATTAAATAATGTCTTTGTAATTACTATTACTAATTATAAGTTAATTTTAAAATGAGAATTTGGGATCAGAGGCTGTTCATTATTTGTACCCCTGTACTTTCAGGACAAACATGAACCAGATAGCTTTTTCAGACATGGCTTCAGTTGTTTGTTGTTTGTTTGAAAACATAACCTTTATTTTATAATAGTTTTAGATTCAGAGAAAAGTTTCTGAAATGGTTCAGAGTTCATGTACACTTGACACACAGTTTGCCTGTTATTAAAAACTAACATTAGTATGATGTATGTCTCACAACTAATGAACCAATATCGATACATTATTATTAATAAAAGTTCATTCTTTATTCAGATATCCTTAGTTTCTACCTAATGTTCTTTTTTGTTTTGGTATTTCATCCGGGATACCACAGTACATTTCCTTATCATGTCTCCTTAGGTCCCTCTCAGCTATAACACTTTTTCTGACTTTCTTTGTTTTTGATGACCTTGAGAATTTTAAGGAGTACTGGTTAGGTATTTGTAGGATATCTTTTGAGAATTATCATATTTTCTCATGATTAGACACGAGTTATACGTTTTTGGTAAAGTGTCATTCTTATCATATTATATGAAGGAGATGTTTTCAACATTAGCTATCACAATGACACTAACCATCACCAGCTGGCTGGGGTAGTGTTAAGGTCTTCCACTGTAAAGCTCCCCTCCTCAATTTTCCATATTGTATTCTTAGGATAAGAGTCAATATACACAGCCCACACTTTGAGGTGAAGAGTTATGTTCCACCTCCTTTTAGGTAATACCAACATAAATTATTCAAAACGATTTTAAATGAGAAATCTACTTTCTCTCTCTCTCTCTATATATATACATATATATACACACACACACACACACACACACACACACGCACATATATATACATATATATGTGTAAATATGTATATACATACTCACACACACACACATATATACTTACTTAGGGGCATTTATTTTATTTTATATTTTGGGTTGTAATCTAATACCACAGTGTTTTTTTTTTTGGCTGCTCCAATTTTTCAGCTTTGGCCATTGGAAATCTTTCCGTCAGCATCTGTGTCCCTTTGGAATACCTTGATAGTTTATTTTATTTTTCAAACATCTCATTTTTTATACTACCTCAAAGACCATTTTGTTATCTTTCCTGTTCCAGTCTTAGAATCATCCATTTTTCCAAAGAGTGCTGATTTCTTGTATTGGAGAACAGTACAAGAAACCAAGATCTGGGCACAGGGTACTTGGGTATTGTTGGTTCTAGGATTTTTTAGCAACAGATTTTGGAATTACATGTGTGTTTACTAACCCATGTATACATATATACCTATAACTATTTCTACATTTATCTTTCTGTACCTATATTATACTAAACATAAGATCATACTAATGTCATCAATTTTAATCTACTATCACATGGCTCATTTTATTTCACCCCCTGGTTACACTTAATATCCCATTCTGACAGGGAGAATTCTGGCTCCCATGATCTGCCATCCAGGTACTGATTTATCTGATCTCAGACTACAACTATGGTGGTTCCAGAATTACTAACTCATACACCAGTAAGAAACAACTTTGTCAACTAGAGAACAGTGCTTATGTATAGTTCCTGTTGTCTTTAGTCTTGTAGTCGATACAGATTTCCAAAGTCACTTAGGTTAGCACTTATTTTCTCCTACCCTCTTCGATAAGATGTTGTTATACAATTGTAATATAGTTAGATTATTTTGTCACAGTCTGCATTGGATGCCCCAATGTCTTAATTTAGTTAATTTGTATGCATTAAGTCTTACTCTTTGTACTAAAAATTTTTATGGGTTTTGACAAATGCATAGCATGTACACCACTATAGTATTATGCAGAACAGTTTCACAACTCTTAAAAAAAACCAGATTGAGCCAGTCATAACGGTGTAGAAGGTAGATGCTACACTCACCTCCTTTCACAATCACATCAAAATTACAATAAAACTCCAGAACAACCATCACTGGGAGTCGCCTGAGGTCTGGCTGAACAGAAGTCCTACAACTAGGGACATATATAAGAGGTCACCTCGAGGCTGGTAGGAAGGGTGGAATGCTAAACGGCATGATCCCACACCACATGTGGCAGTCTAGCTTTGGGAGGGAAACCTTGGCTGCAGAGGGCCCCCCAGGAGTGAGGGGTCCCTGCCCCACACTGAGCTCTCCAGCTCAGGGTTCCAGTGCCAAGAAGAGAAGTCTCCACAACCTCTGGTATGAAAACCAGCAGAGATTGTGGCTGAGACAGAGGGTTGTGGGAGGTGCAGATATTCTTCTTAAAGGGCTCGCACCTGGGGCTTACTCAGTGACGGACTTACTCACTTTGAGCTCCAGCCCTGCGCACTGCTCCAGGAGAGCCAGGGACACAGGGAGAGGAAATGAGTTGTCAGGCTTCAGGGCAAGGGCTGTAGAAGTGGCTTTCTCCCAAATAGAAATGCTGTCAGTATCTATTGTTCCTTTGTTGAGCCCTCCTCCCTCCCAGTGTGTGGACTCAGGCAGCTGCCATACCTAAGTCTCGATCAACCTAGATAACACAGGTTGCTTCACCCAGGTGATTCCCTGAGACCCCACCTCTCTTAACTTGTGGGCCCACCAAAGCCGCCTCCATTTTTTTTACCATACAGTGGCCTATCTTGGCTTATGCTGCAGACTTTCCTAAAATCTGTTAAAGGCTCACAAAACCCAAAGAAGCAGCATCTGGCCTCGGCATGCACTACACTTCTTGCTGAGCATCCTGAAGCCTGGCACTAGCGGCAGCCGGCTTTGATTCCTGGCTTGGCCTCTCGAGGCACCTATAAGCCCAACATAGGTGGCAGCCATCTGTGGATAGCTTAGTGACTCTTACTAGGTGGCCCTGGAATGCACAAGCTGTGCTGAACATGGCCTGCAGCTGGGCCCCTCCCAGTAGGCCCATGGGCCAGCATACCTCGTGGCCTGCTTGGACCAGAGCCAGAGCATCACCCAGGGCTGTATATGAGGAGGACACACCTAAAGGGCAAACTAGACAGGCACCAGAGCCCTGCCAAAGTGAATCCTGCTCTATAGGGTAGGCCTCTCACCAGCCAGTCCTCACAACTTATCCTCCAAGGAACAATCCCTCCCATCGACATGCAAACAGCAATAAAATCTCAGCCATAATAGAAGGGCACACACAATCCATATAAGGGACACACCTGGAGCACCTGGTTCAGGTAACTAGAGAGACTGCACCATAAGACACCTACTACATAAGTTCATTCTACTAAGACCAGGAGATGTAGCAGCCCTACTTAATACACAGAAACAAACATAGGGAGGCAGCTAAAATGGGAAGACAAAGAAACGTCTCAAATGAAAGAACAGAACACAGCTCGACAAAGAAACATGTCTCAAATGAAAGAACAGAACACAGCTTTAGGAAAAGAACTCAACAAAATGTAGACAAACAATCTATCAGATACAGAGTTAAAAACACTGGTTATAAGGATGCTTAATGAACTTAGGGGAAGAGTAAATAAATTCAGTGAGAACTTTCACAAAGAGATAAAAAACATAAAAATGGGGATGGAAAACATAAAAAGGAACCAGTCAGAAATGAAGAATACAATATGTGAAATGAAGAGTACATTAGAAAGAATCAATAGATTGGATGAAGCAAAAGATCGAATCAGAGATTTAGAGGATGAGGGTAGCAGAAAACACCCAATCAGAACAACAACAACAACAAATCAAAAAAAAAAAAAATGATGATAGTTTGAGGCCTCTGGGACAACATCAAATATAACAACATACACATCATAAAGTTACCAAAAGAAGAGAGAGCAGGAAATTGAAAACATGTTTTAAGAAATAATGATGAAAAATTTCTCTAACCTGGTGAAGGAAATAGACATACAACGCCAGGAAGCTCAGAGAATCCCAAACAAAATGAACCCCAAGAGACCCACACCAAGACATATCCCATTTAAAATGCCAAAGGTTAAAGACAAAGAGAGAATCTTAAAAGCAGCAAGAGAAAAGCAGTTAGTTATCTACAAGGGAGCTTCCTTAAGACTGTCAGCTGATTTCTCAACAGAAACTGCAGGCCAGAAGGGATTGGCAGGAAATATTCAAAGTAATGAAAAGCAAGAACTTACAAATAAGATTACTTTACCTAGCACTTAGAATCGAAAGACAAAAGAGCTTCCTAGACAAGAAAAAGCCGAAGGAATTCATCACCACCAAACTAGTATTATAGGAAATGTTGGAGGGACTTCTTTAAGAAGATATGTATCAAAAATATGAAGAATAAAATGGCAATAACTACATATCTATCAACAAGTACTTCAAATGAAAAAGAGTTAAATGCTCCAATCAAAATATAGGGTGGCTGAATGGATAAGAAAACAAGACCTTTACATATGCTGCCTACAAGAGACTCATTTCAGATCAAAACACACACCCTGACTGAAAGCAATATCTTTTTCTGTCCAGAAAAAGATATTTCATGAAAATAGAAATGAAAAAAAAATCTGGGGTAGCAATACTCATACCAGACAAAATAGACTTTAAAACAAAGGGCATCATGAGACAAAGAAGAACTTAGCATTCCCATTTGAGTATTTATACAAAGAAACCCAAAACACTACTTCAAAGGAACGTGTGAATCCACATGTTCATTGCAGCATTATTTACAATAGCCAAGATATGGAAGCCACCTGGGTGTCCATCAATGGATAAATGGATAAAGCAGAGGTAGTACATATATACAATGGACTATTATTACTCAGCAATGAATGAATGAATAAATGAATGAATGAATGAAATATTGCCATCTGCAGCAACATGGATGGACCTAAAGGGTATTGTGCTAAGTGGAGTAAGTCAGATAGAAAAAGACAAATGCCATATGATTCCGCTTACATGTGAAATCTAAAGAACAAAATAAATAAAACAGAAACAAATTCATAGATACAGAGAACATTTTGAGGGTTACCAGATGAGAGGGTGGTGGGTGAAATAGGAGAAGTGATTAAAAAGTACAAATTGGCAGTTACAAAATAGTCATGAGATGTAAAGTATAGCATAAGGAATATAGTCAATGATATCGTAATAACTAAGGTGTTAGATGGGTACTAGATTTATCGGGGTGATTGCTTTTTAAGTTATATAAATGTCTATAAATGTCTAATTACTATGTTGTACACCTGAAGTTAATATAATATTGTATACTAACTATAATTAAAAAATAAAAAATATTTTTAAAAATCTAATATTCAGCTATTCAAAACTACTCCTCCTGCAAACTCCTACCAGCCACTGATGCCTTTCCTTCTACATAGTATTGTCTTTTCTAGAACATCATGTAAACGAAATTACACAACATATAGCATTTTCACACTGGCTGCTTTCACTTAGCATCATGTATTTAAGATTCATCTATGACATTATGTGGATTGATAGTTCATCCCTTTTTTTCACTGAACAGTATTCAATTGTATGTGTTACCAGTTTGCTTATCCACTCACCTTATGAATGATATCTTGGTGGCTTCCACTTTTTGGTGATTGTGAGTAAAGCTTCTATAAACATTCATGTGCAGTTTTGTGTGCAAACGTACTTCAAATCAGTTGGGTAAACACCAAGTAGTATGATTGCTGAATTGTACTGTAAGACTATGTGAAGTTTGTAAGAAACTGCCATACTGTCTTCCAAAGTGGCTGTACCAGTTTGCATTCCCACCAGAAATGAATAACAGTTCCTGTGGCTTTCCATCCTCCCTGGCAATTGGTATTTTCAAATTTTTAAATTCTAGCCATTCTAGATGTGTAATGTTTTCTCATTTTAGTCTGTATTTCCCTAATGACAAAGATATTGACATCTTTTTATATGCTTACTTGCCACCTGTTTATCTTCTATGGTGAAATATTTGTTGAGATCTTTTGCCCATATTTTAATTGGATTTTTGTTTTCTGTTGTTAAGTTTTAAGAGATCTTTGCATGCTCTGAATACAAGTCCTTTACCAGATATGTGATTTGCAAAAATTTTCTCAAGTGTTTTTTGCAGAGAAAATCTGGAATAAAGTCCAACTTCTCCAATTTCTCTTTCATAGATTGTATTTTTAGTGTTGCATCTAAAAATTTATCCCAATATTGAAGGTCACTTCTATTTTCTCCTATGTTTTCTTCTAGAATACTTTAGGAACTATAATCCATTTTGAGTTAATTACTTTGAAAGGTGTAAGGTCTGTGTCTAGGTTCAATTTTTTTGCATGTAGATGTCCAATTGTTCTAACATCTTTTATTGAAAAGATTCACCTTTCTCTGTTGGGTCTTTGTCAACAGTTGACTATATTTCTGTGGATCTATATTTGGCTTCTTTATTCTGTTCCATTGATCTATATGTCTATTAATTCACTAGTAACACTTTGTCTTGGTTAATCTAGATTTTTATTGTTACAAAATCAAGTAACGTGAGTCTTCCAACTTAGCTCTTTTTAAATACTGTTGCCAATTCTATATTCTTTGTCTTTCCACATAAATTTCAAATTGGTTTGTTGATATACATTTTTAAAAGCGTGCTGGGTTTTTGATTGGAATAGTATTGAATTTGTAAATATTGTCAAGATATTTGACATCTTAACAATATGGAGTCTCTCAATCTATGAATATAGAAAATCTCTCCATTTAATTAAATCTTTAATTTCTTTCATCAGTATTTGTAGTTTTCTGTATATAGATCCTGCACATTTCCTTAGATTTAAAAGTAAGAACTTAATTTTTTGATGTTATTGTTTTTTTAATTTTAAGTTCTAACTGTTATTTGCTGGAATATAAAAAGGCAACTGATTTCCGTATACTGACATCTTATCTCATAACCTTACTATAATCGCTTATTCATTTTTCTAGATTTTTTGAGATTTATACATAGACAATCACATCATCTGCAAATAGAAATAGGTTTATTTCTTTCTGTGAATCTTTATGCCTTTTTTCCCTTGTCTTATTGTAGTATTAGATAGGACTTCCAGTTGATGGAAGTGGTGAGGGACATATTGCTTAATTCTTGAATTTAGGAGAAAATCAGTCTCTCCCTATTAAGTATGATGTTAGCTATAGTATTTTTGTATATACCCTTTATTAGTTCAGGAGAATTTCCTTTTATACACGATTTTGGTTTGTTTTTATCATGAACGAGTAATACATTTTTGAATGCTTCTTTTGCATGTTCTAATGTGGTCATATGCTTTTCCTTTTTTAATCCATTAATATGATGAATTAGAAAAATCTGAGAACATATTTTGCATGATTTCTATCCCATTGAATTTATTAAAGTATGCATTATGGCTCAGATGTGTTTATTTTGTGATGAACACTGATCTTAGAACCTTCTTCTTTGACTTACTGAGGATAACCAATTGGCAACAATTCATAAAATAGGTTTCAGAGGAGCTTATCTATAGTTACAGTGCATAAAATGAAAGGGAAAAAATTAATATCAGATCCTGGAAATGTGCCAAACAATAAAGATGGAAAGCATTAGAATCCAAGTGGATTATTTGGAGAGTAAATGCAAATATATCAATTGACATAGGTGCTGATATGAGAGATAAGAATTCTTAAAAAGTCAATATACTTGAAACAAAAAATAGCAGAGTGCGCAAAAAAAAAAGAGTAATATTGAACTAATGGAGGTGAAGAGTAAATATTCATGATGTTTTTTAGAAATATGTACCTGCATAGTATTTCATACATTGTTGAAGTCATTTAAAGACACCCATAGGTAAATGTATTTCAGAAAATTTTTCTTTCTCTCCTGATAGTCACACCTGGGATTTCAGTTAACATTACAATGATCTAGTAACTACAAAGTTAAAAGCTCTATCAAAAGAGATGAAGTGTTATGCAAGGCAGATGAAATTTCAAAAAGAATTGTGATACCCATCTCTGGTATTGTTAGTGGTTAGCTTACTTCACTTCTATGAGTAAAAGTAATAGATAATTTTTAGTAGATTTTATATTCTTGGTTTGCTTGTTGTCAGTGTTCTCCCTAACAGATAATTTGGTATTCAGTGAGTGACTTGTAACTTCAGTATTATAAAGGTGATTGCAGATTTTATTGGTTGGTAATATGCACGAATAGTACTGAATTTTTATAAAACTATTCTCAGTATTGTGCTTAATCAGGTAGGCAGATACTTATATTGGAGTCTGTGCAATAGCCATTGTCAAACAATGGTAGAAACCCACCGATGCATAGCATAAAGCAGTTACATAATTTTTTTTCAGGTTTGAAATACTTTATTTATTTTAAATTGTGTTTTGAATGAGTATTTAATTTTGGATGCACATGCCATTTTTTATTGAAACAGCTGAATGGTTTTCCTGCTAAGTGATGAGATTTGTGATATGTGCATGAAGTAAAAATAGGATAGAAATAAGTAACGGATATAACCACCCCTCACGATTAGAAATTTGAACATTAAATTGGCAGCCAAATTAAGAATAAAGAAATTAATAATGGTTTTTTATTAAATTCATTTTTAGTTACTGCATTTAACATTTCACTTAGCTACTGTGTAATTATCTTTTCATTATGGGATGTTCTTCTGTACTTTCTTTTGTCTAAAAACTGTGTGAATTTCTGACACTTATTACATTTAGAAATATATTTTTCAACTTTTCTAAAGTTAACAGTGGGGAAGGTCTTCATGAGATCAAAACTCAAATCTGTACTTGTAATAAAAAAGTATGTTAGAATACAACATTGTATCTATGACACATCTGTTGACCCTTAACAGTAGAAAGCCAGGATTAATAATAATATTATCTTTACTTCATATTAGAACAAACTTAGATATAGAAATAGCCATCTGTTTAAGGCATATATAGGTAATCGGTACGCATAAAATATTACTGTCTTTGAGCTTCATTATTTGTAGAGCAGTTATTCAATTTAGTCCCTCTCTTTTGTGGTTAATTATATAACTTCTAAAGGAAGATCAAGGAATGCATCTAAGATCTGTGAGTTCTTCATTAAAATATTTTTTTTCAATTATGACCTAATAAAAATTCATATTATTATATCCCCCAGCATCTGAATGGCTACCTTACAACTGAGACTATAACATGCTTTTGAGGCCCATCTTATTTGTGTGTACTATCAGATTGGTTCCAAGCTTTCTTGTTGCTTGATTATTGCAAGATAATGAGAAAAGAACACGGGCTCAGTTTATGTGTAAATGATGCACTGTGCAAAGGATTTTGTTGTGGTTCTAGTAAGTAAATTTAGTGGTGAAATCGAAGCTTAACAAGTTAATAAGAAATGCTAAAGGGGAGGAAGGTAATGCTTCTCTCAAAGGCACTAATGCCATTTTCATTGGAAATGGCATTTGTTATCAGTAAAATATCATCAATAATATGATTTTTTATTTAATGTTATTAATTTTAGATTTTATTTGATTGGTTTTATTTAACTTATCAAAATATTTTGGTTTAAATTTACATAAAAGAGCTATGATCATCAGGAACTTATACCCAATTTCAGATTTATATGTTTTAATTTTATAATAAAATAATTTAAGTCACTGAAGGATTCATGGTTGTCTTCCTATGACAAAGATTTGAATTTGAGAAACACTGCTATTCAGGAAACATGCTGGATTCACTTGTGTGATGCGCCTCATAACCATGAAATTATGCTTCCATGACAGCAGTGATTAAACACACAGCATTTCTAGCATATACATTTTATAGCACATCAAAGAGTTTGCTTTTGTTTTTGATTGAAGAAAAACATGCAAAAATGCCATTAGGTCGATAGCTTAGTAATTAAAACCTTGTTTTTATTTTTACCTTCAAACTAGAAGGAAAAACACTACTTCATTAGGAAATCAAAGCTGTCTAATGTGAGATAAATTGTTCCTCAGATGTAAGGTGTTACCACTGAGTTCAATTTGGTCATATATATTAACTTTATTTTGAAGTGTCTAGTGCATGGATAAAGATTTTGGTTTACATGAAGACTTTGTTATAGAATAGACATGGAGTAAGTAAATAAAATAGCTAGAACTATATTGTCAAAAAAAATCATTGGACAATTCAGGTAGCCTCGGGCACATGGATATTTGGAGCAATAGATTACAATTTATTTCTAAGTTCCAAGAGATATATTAACTTCATAATTTTCTTTATCTGTGTGACTATATATGTCAACATTGTTTAAAATGTTAAATCATTATACTGGTTTAGAAGTACTACGAATTGCACATACATCCAATCTTAATTAAGCCTTCACTGTGTTCAACGATCCTCATCTCTACCATAAATGGCCTCCCATCTCTCTTCTCGTAAATCTATTTTAAAACCTTTTTTCATCCTTCTTTATCAGTGTTTCTCGACCTTGGCTCCACCTTACAATCACCTGGGAAGCTTTAAAATAACCAGATGCTCAAGACATCACACAGACCAATTAAATTTGTAACTCTGAGAATGGGAAGTAGTCATCAGTAGTATTTAAAACTCTCCAGGTGATTCTAATCTACAGTTAAGGTGGAGAATTACTGCCCAAAGCCATAATATTTCCCTCCAATGGAAGATAATTTTGCTTCTTTTAAAAGTGAGAAGCAGACAGACTCCATGATCGTTCACAATCCTTTGTCAATCCAGGACAATTGTTCTATCTTCATTATTCCCTTTTTGCTTCATTCAGAGAGAGGTGTGTGCACTTTCAGAATAGCAAACTTCTTCATCCTGCCTCTTGACCCCAGTACTTTATGTCTCTTTGGAAGCCTTAGTGCATTGATTAGCATCACTCATTTGAGTTTTCATTTGTCACTTTCTGATGATCTTTTTCTGCCAAATTCTTTCCTATACAAAATATAAAGAACGCTAATTTTTTTTTTTTTTTTAAATCAATGAAAAGATAGACTGGAAATGAACGGACCCAACAGCAAAGATATTTGACAAGAAACCTTGTGTGTCTTGGTCCTGGTATAGGATCGTGGATAAAACATTTCCCTGGAATATTTTCATCCTGTTTTGCTCTCATGCAGTTTTTGGGCTTACATTTACACTGCATACTTAGCACAGAAAAGCACAAGCTAGATAAATAAAGTCAGTCAGTAAGTAAATAAATAAATAATATTGGGTCCTAGGTTGATGAATCACTGAAGCACCTGTGCTCACTCCCCTGCCTTCCAGGGAGAAAAAAGGCAACATTTTTGTTTTTTAGACATAATCAATTTAGACACTATAAGATACTCAGGGAGTATCTTAAAGGAGAGTCAGCTCAGAATCAAAATATTGGCAAAGGAAGAGTCAGTAGTACTCTCATATGGTTTTTATGAAAGGATGTGCTACATTGTATTTTCAGCAGTAGAATCTACACATCTACATCTCTGCTCACACATGGCTGTATCAACTAAGTTCTGCCAGTTGGATAGGTACAAAGTGGCCTTTCCCTTACTGTTTAATTTGCGTTTCTGTTTACCATCGAATGAATGTGAGCATCCCTTCTATGTGTCTTAGCCTTCTGGCTTTCCTCTTCCATATTCTGTATGTTTCCAACTGTTCTCCTGAATTCCTGACTTCTCCTTGATTTACAGGAGTGCCTCATCAGTCATCTTCATCAAGATCGGTCACCTTCAAAATTGTTGCTCAATTCCTAAAACACTGTTGAATATAAATGTGTCTTGTTTCAAGATACTGAGTTAACTTCTATATTTTATCATGTTTATAAATGATATAATTTCTAACATTGTAAATATTGACTTGTTAAATTTAAATAACCTTTTATTATGCAAAGTCAGTATATACGTGCTATAAAATGATAGAAAATGCAAAGCAAAAACAAGAATTAAGATACCATATTTCTGCCTTCCTGATCACAACAATGTGAAGAACTCATATATTTTAATATATTAAGTAACTCATTTATAAGCATTTTTTACCAAAACATTATCGCACTGTGTATGCCAATTTATAAACTGCTCTTTTCAGTTAATGAAATTTTTCTTTCTAGTAACTAGATTTTTATCTCATTTAAGGCCTAAATCCATAAGTAAATTTACCCCAAAATTTCCTATAGAGTTTTGCTTATAAAAACACATTTTATGTGGTTATAGTGTCCTTTTAATGTTATTTTTCTTTTAACATAATTCATTTTATTTTTCATATCTTTAGTTAGAACCATGCCAGTTGTCCTCTAAAGCGTCCCATCTTCTGGACTTATCTGGTTGCTTTTTCTGCAGTATCCTTTAGATTATCTGTCACATATATTTAGATTTAAAGATTTATTGATTCAAGTTAACATATTTGGGAAGAATAAATCGTAAATGATCTTATACATTACTGCAGGGGACTCAACATGAGTTGACTTCCCATTAATGATGCTAATATTGACCACCGGCTTACTTGATGATGGTGATCCCATCATTGTGATTTGTTTTTCCTCTTTTGAGTCTAGAGGGCAATCTGTGTGGTGAACTTTGTATTTACATTACAAAAAATACCATGTACTGTATTACTATGTATATTTTGACACTGCGTAATTGTTTGTACTCTAATTGATAATCCTAACACGAATTAACAATTTCATTAAGGATTATAAGACAATAATGAATTTCTAAGTCTAGCATTGATTCTAAAATATTCCGCCGAAGTCTTTTGTAAAACAGAACTTTCCCCAATCAAGTGTCTCTATTCAGTTACTTTGAAAAAAAGTGCCTAATCAAAAAGAAAGAAAAACGCATAATACTTTTCTTTTAGTTACAATATTTTGAAGATAGTATATCAATGATGGTGAATTTTTTTTTAGATTTATCTTTCCATGCACATTGATTTTGTTGATTGATTTGTTGATTGACATAATTATTATTTTGGATGCACACATTGCCACAGTTTCCTCCAGTGCGGGCTCCTGCAGGCTGGCTCCTTACAATTTGATGTGATCCTTAGAAACTCGTTTGCTTTCTAGTACAAAAAGATAACCTAGATTTACTTTGCACCTTTCCTGACTCAGACCTACAGTCAGTCATTTCTCCAAAGAGTCTCGGTTTTTTTAATGAAGAAATAAGATTTATGATCAAAATCTAGATTCTAGGGGCACTTACTGATCCTGGATTAGTATTGATTTTAGGTCATGTCAGTGGGCAGAGCTAGATAATATGTATTTAAATGTTTTAAAATTAATTTTATTTCAATTACTTTTAATAGTGCTGTGTATTTATATATTAAAAAGTTGTATTATTGCATTTTACCTATTATACTGAAAATTTTAATCTCTAAAAAGTATAATTATTGATTTTCTACAAATTATAAAAAATATACAAAATGAGAATATCAATATTAACACACAAAAAGAGCACATATATTACTGTAGATGTGTCTGTATTTTTTTCCCAGTCAATGAAAGGTGGTTGTGAGTAGGTATTTTGCTTTCATAAAGTTTTAAAGAGATCAGCTTATTTGATAGTAGATAGTTGTTGAAGCAGGATGGCATTGTGGGCCTTTTCCCCTTATGATGTCTTTCACAGCATGTATATTTTGGGAATCCCTATTCTGAAGTAAAAGATAAACAAACCACCATCCAGGACACATAGTGTTTTACATAAACAGCATAAATCTCCTGTTCTTCCATAAATATCTCTTAGTGACTGGATCTTGGAATTTCCCAGAGCAAAATGTGCTTTTGGTAATTGATGCTCCTCAGCTAACATCATTAATCAAATGAGTTTATGAAAAAAATCTAAAATGCTCACTGATATTTTTCTCTTTCTTGGCAGATGGAAAGCAGACCTCGCAGAAGCACTGTTAGGTTGTTTCAAAATTTCCAAGGGAGTTTCAATCCCTTCCCTCCCTGTTCAACTCATCTACCCACGCCAAACCTTAATCCTCTTCCTCAAATACTCCATCTCAGGACGGGAAAAAAAGTAGTCCATTTCAATAATATATTCGTTACATTTATAGATTGTTTTCAACTATGACAGTGAAACAGAGAACAAGAAGTCTTACTGGAGCAGCCAATAGTGCAGTGGTTTGTGTGCGGAGTCTGAAAGCGACTCCCTAACTACAGAGCTCCCGCCGACCTCTCACGAGTTGTGTGTGCTTGGACAAATTAAATGAACGATGTTTCAGGATTTCACATCTATCATAAAATGAGGATAATATATACCTATGTCACAAGATTCTTTTGAAGCTCAAATAAGATCATTTATATAATGTTCTTAGTTTTGTACCTGGTCTATAATAAAAACCTCCAAATTTTTGTTTTTATCAATGGTCATATACATTTCAGAGTGAATTCAGTTCTGCTCCTTCAGATTTTTGACTGATAGTATTTTGATGTGATTGAAGGTCCAGGAATGAGTACTGAAAGTGACAAGAAAATAAACAAAATGTGGGAAGGGGAGGAAAGCAAACAATTGTGCATATGGAAAATGCTGAGTAATGACTAATAATTAATTGAATTAATCTTAATCCTCTAAGCTTTTTCTGTGTCACATGTATTTTTAAATGCATAAATAAAATATAATCATTGTATAAAATAGAAAATTAAGGTAACCAAATAGATGTTAAAAGTAAAACACCTTAAAGTTCACTACCTAAGAATGATAGTAACAAGAATTTTGATGAAAATCTTTCAGTTCTATTCATAGAAAAATATTTCATGTAAATTAGCATGTTATTAAAATGGATCACTCTATTGTTTATTCTGGATTGGCTCTATTACTTGAAATATATAAAAGTATTTCCATATTAATAAAAATAACTGCAAATCATAATATTTAATGATCAGAAGATATCAGTATTAAAAACATTACATAAATTATTGATTTATGCCCCTCCTGTTGGACATTTAGGTTACTCCCAATTCTGTACCATAGATAACATTAAGCTCCCTGCCATTCTACATTCTTGGCTTCTTATTAGATGTGATAATAACAAGAAGGTGAAACAATATGGAATCATGGGAACTTGACTTACTTACACAGTAGAAACGATGCCGGTGCGAGAAACAACAAGCATGCACGCTCTGCATGTTCCATATCTGGTCAATCCTTATTATTCAGAGATTCCACACTGGCAAATTTCACTACTCCTCCACATTTATTTTTTGACTTCAAAATCAATACTAATGGTGCTTTCACAGTCATTTCTAAACATGCAAAATGGCAAAAAATGTGAGTCCCCTGACTCTCACATTCCCAGATGAGGTCAAATAATGAAACACTCTGTGTTTTTCACAGTCTTCTTAGTCCCACACATTTTGCTTTTTTTTGTGCTTTTTGTTGGTGATTTTGCAGTTTAAAATGGGCCCAAAGCATAGTACCGAAGTTCTGCCTTTGTGCAAAAAGGCTGTGATGTGCCTTGTGAAGAAAATATGTGTGTTAGATAAGCTTCTTTCAGATATGAGTTATAGCGCTGTTGGCCATGAGCTTAATGTTAATGAACTAACAATATGTATTAAATAAAGTTTCTTCAAAAAGAAATACAAATAAAACAAATTTTTTAAACCAAAATAAAGCAAATAATTAGAATTGATTGTTTCCATCTAAGTTATCCCATACATGATTTCTCTCTTTATCCTCTCTGTTTGAAACACCTCTGACATACTTCATTTTTTAAAATTTATTTTTATTTATTATTATTATTTTTTATGTTGACATTGGTTAACGAAATCCAGTAAATTTCAGCTGTACATTTTAACAGTAAGGCATATATATATTTACATTGTATGTTCACCTCCCTAATTAGATTTCTTTCTGTCACCACATATTTGACGCCTTTTACCTCATCTACATCCTCCTTCCCCTCCTCCTACCCTCTGGTAACCACTAGTCTATTGTCCATGTCTGTGAGTCTCTGTTTGTCCTGTTTGTTTGTTGCTTTTAGGTTTATAACCCACATATAAGTGATATCATGTGAGTTTCAACTTTTTCTGTCTGGCTTATTTCGCTTAGCATGTTTATCTCGAGGTCCATCCATGTTGTTGTAAATGGCAGTATTTCATCTCTTCTTAGGGCTGAGTAATATTCCATTGTATATATGTACCACAGCTTCTTTATCCAATCATCTTAAAGTCTGCTTCAAAATAAAATTTGTAAAACTTTGCCTTGAATGGCCCACGATCACTATTTAAATTTTTTTTATTATAATATCATTAGTAGGAGGATAGAGTCCTATAACCAAAGCAACAGGATCAGTGCTTACCCAAATGAGTGCAAAACATGTCCAAACAAAAACCTGATATCTACAGGAGTTTTGTTCATGAAACTTGAAAGCAGCTGAGAGGTTCTTTAAAAGATGGATAGAGGGATAAACTGTGGGCCATCCATACAATGGAATATTACTCACTGATACAAAGAATTGAGCTACCATGCCATGAAAAGACATGGAGAAAACTTAAATGCATATTACTAAGTGAAAGAAGCCAAGGTGAAAGGTTGCTCACTGATTCCAACTATACGACATTCTGAAAAAGGCAAAACGAGAGAGAAAAACAATCAATGGTTGCCAGAGGTTAAGGAGGAAGGATGAATGAATAAGTGAAGCATAGAAGATTTTTAGAGCAGTGAAAATACTCTATAATACTATAACGAAGGATACATGTCATTACACATTTGTTTATACCCATAGAATGTGCAATGCCAAGAGTAAACTACAGACTTTAGGTAAGTGAAAAAAAACTTTAATGTAAGTTATATAAATACTGAAGGTTAGATTTCAACAATTAAAACTCTATAAGCTCTGAGACAGAATTCATTTGAGGAGAGACAGAGTGAATTTGAAAATACTACAAATCAAAGTAGTCTAAAAGAACTAAAAGTGAAGTGACAAGACCTGGAGGTTCGACCTGAGGCTCAACGTCTTATATGAAGTTCCAAAGGAAGACAGTCAAAAGGGAGAAAAAGAAAATTGAAGACAGAGTTGCTGATATTGAAATCATTGTATCTTTAGATCAAAATTGCCCTCACATAGAAAGATGAAGGGACAGTGAAACTGCAAGCGAGAGCAAAGAAAAAATACGAAAAGCTGTCAGAGAGAAAGCGGATTATCCATAAAGATATTCCTCTTAGGCAAAATATTTAGACTTCTCTTCAGTAACAGATACATTATAGAGGACAATAAATTAAATCTTAATCACTCTGAGAGAAACAAACACCAACTTTGATTTTTATATAAAATAAGATAGCATTAATATATAGGCAAAATAAAGATATTTTTGTTCATATAAAAACTAAAAGAATTTACAATCACTTTCCTTTAGCAAAGCAAATACTAATGGTTGGATCTGAACAAAAAGAAACTAATACAGAGATAGGACTTGCAAGAAACTTTAAATATCTTTATGTTTTAAAGATTCAGAGTCTAAAAGCTCAGAGAAAAATTGAGATTGGTGGAATCTAAGGCTCTTGAAAAATTATTTTGAGAGATTTGGGAATGGAGTAGAGGAGATCAGGCAATAAACATTATACATTAGTGCACAAGAATCAGTTATTTTCTGTATTAATGGCACGGTTCTATGTTTTTGTTTTTGTTTTTTAACCTCCAGTGTTTTTCAAAAACTTGCTTTGGTTCTTAATTTTGTCATTTGAAAATGACCACCTCTTTACTTATAAATAAAATAAAAACTCTGCTGTATTTCAAACTAACTGCATTAAAATTCTATTTGCTAAGATTTAATAAACCCAAAGCCATTAGTAGCCAATAGTCCCAAAAGCGCCTTCTCATCCCAGAAATCATTTATATACTGGGTCATACCATTCTCCAAAAGATCTTTCCAGGTAGTATCATTTGAAATGGAAGTTCCATTCCAAAGTATGAGAGTATATTACTTAAATTGTTATTTAAAAAATATGTATGTGTGAAGTATTTCCTCTTCCTTGCAAGCTAAATCATAGCGACATTCCTTCTAGTTAGATTGTGCTGACTCTTTTTTTCAATCCTTTTTTCCCCACTCATACTTATTTCAATCTGACTAAAATTATACTCCGCTTCTGGGCTGTTCAGCCTTTAAATATCAGTGGATAGCCATCATTTATAGTTCTCATTTAGCTAAGCCACGCCCATTATGGCTTGTTTCAGTCTTTGTCTGTAAATCACTTCCCTTGCCCTTAGTCAGAGAACTGAATAAAATAGTGAGTCACCTGCTTCTAGTCTGATGTTTTTTCTTGCTGAGTTCAGAATAGCAACTCTCAATATACAATTGCAGACTGTTACCTCAAAAACTTACCAGCGGCTGCAAAGGACATGATAGTGTAACAGCATTGCAGAAAGACCCTTAGTAAGTGACATCTCTGCAAATCCTCGCCTGATTTAACAAGCAGATCAGCTCTTGGTGGGCAAGCGGGAAGAGGGAAGGAGAATTTTAGTAAATAAGTGTTATATAGTTTTGTACTAGCTGATAAAATAATCCTTAGAGCTAATAAAAAAAAGGTTTATATATTTTTCTTCTTACTTTCTGTTGAATTTTAGTGCTTTAATTCTAATACTAATGAATAGCTTATCTTTTTGCTAAAGTTTATTTAGCTTCTTTAAATGAAATCCTCTGTGTTTTATTACAGTGAAATGAAGGCTTTAAGTAATAAGTATCTTTAAAACTATTAATAATAATATCATGTAGAATTTCTTCTTTCATAATCAAAGGGTTTACATACTTCCATTGAGCATGCGCCACATAAAAATACTCACATAAATGTTTATGAATTCAATAACTTTGCTGTTGTATTTAGAATAAAATATTTCTCCATCAGGCAGAGGAGAGCCTGGGGTATGTCCTAGTCTGATGTTTAAGGAAAGTGGGGAGATAATTATGTTCTCTCCATCAGCTAACATTTCTGTTCTCTATCTGGTTCCTTGGTGTCATATAATGGTGGTTATTGAATCCATAAGTGCCCCCAAGTGATGAGGGTACAGTGAATAGAGAAAATACCTTAAAGATGTGTGTGTAAATTTAATAACACTATTGAAGTTATACTAGATTTTTAAGAATCTTTGTGTGTTTCCTAAATCAATGGAAACTGAAAAATACAACTTTCTTGTTTGATTTTTTTAAAAAAAGATTCTCACGTTCAAAAATGTTTAAATCTCCAAACCAGATATTCTCTGCAGCTCTTTCCTATCTGAGATATGAGATTCATTGACACTCAGTAAATTGATTATTTTAGCCATATTTATGAGTTGAATTCACCCTTGAAACTACTAAAACAAATTGATTTTTCTTCTAGATGTCATAATATTTCCAAAAAAGGCATCATTATTTTCATTCCCTTTTAATCTTTATTCAGTCAAGTATATAATAAAAAGTCCTACCTATTTATCAATCTTTTCTCTGTAACGTTTTCTTTTGTAGGACTATCCAGAATTCTCTTTCTCTCTGCTGGAAGTATTCCCCCCGCCCCATAATGGCAATGAATTAATACCTAAGTGTCAGGTGCCTAAGGTGTGCACTGGTTTTGACATCTAAGCACTTGACTTTTAAGTGAGTTTTAATGCAGGCAACATGGGCTCTATCCCTAGGCAACACTATTCCTTCAACAGCAGTTACATTAACAATTACTGCAGGGCATCGGAGTGGATGCTGAGCAGTAAATAGAAGAGGGATGGACTACAGCAAGCCAGGCCTGGAAGAGGAACTGGACCAGAACACTTTGAAAAATCACTCCTAAGAGCGAGGCATCATCGTTTTCGCAAGTCTAGGAGTCGTAGCAGCAGACTGACTTTCCTAGACTCTAGTGATCTGAGTTGAGGTGCTTGAGAGGAATTCTGTCCAAAAGTTTAGAAAAAAAGAGTCGTCATAAGATGTCTTTCCTTTGGTAATTCATCTGTGTACTTGTGAAAAACAAACACATACTTTCTACTCTTCTGTAAATAATAATCCCCTATTTACATATAGAATGGTGTGTGTGTGTGTGTGTGTGTGTGTGTGTGTGGCTATTGTGCACCTATCATTATGCCAGGCATCATTATGACACCTTATCTTACTTTCTTATATCGTGTCTCCTTATCTTCCAGGAATTTACAACCTACTTGGGAAAATATGACCTATCATAGGATGTCACTTGCCAAATCCATTTGTGCACTGTAAAACAACTACAGAAGTAAAATTTGAAGTCAGACTAAATTTTTTAGCCAGGAAAATAATGAATAACTTCAAAAATTATTCTCCTATTTACATTTTTATTTCTGAAGTTAGTTTTTTAATTTAGAGACACTTGATTAGAGTTCTGGTTTTTTTTTTGTTTGTTTGTTTGTTTGTTTTAATACCAGAGTATTGACCCAACACAATTTTCTGGAGAGAAAAACAATGGTGAAATCCCAGCCTGTGGACTCATTAATATACCCATTCAAAGTAAAGTCTATTCAAATAAGTAATCAGCAATTAATTTTTTAAGAGATGAGGATATTTAACTCTAGTCAATAATTAAAGTACTCTTCCTAGATACTGCTTGAAATATACCTAATGTCTATCTATTATCTATCATCTATCTATCAGTTATCTATCAGTTATCTATCTATCTATCTATCTATCTATCTATCTATCTATCTATCTATCTATCATCTATCATCTACCTGTCTATCAACCTTAGTTCCGTAGGTGCTATGAATAGAAAAATAACAATGTGAAGTGAAAAATACAGCTAAAATATTGATATTCTTAAACTAATGGAACAATATACTTTTTATTTAAAGACAGTTAATGTTTGGGGTGCCGATTGTTAACTACAGAATTAATTATAAGCAAATTACTACATAATAATTAATAGCAGTGGAGAGGAGGGGTGTTATGGAAGTGGACCATAGCTTGAAATCCAGCTACAAGGAAATTTTTGAAGTGGAAAAATATCGCGATGAGATGAAACAGGTGAACAGACAAGTAAGTTATTAAGAATGCTGAAAAACACAAATGAGGTCAGAAGTGGTGGCTCACGCTCAGAACTTGCCCACTTTAGCCGGGCTGCTTGCTCATCAACAATGCCACCAACCAGGAGGAAGCTTTCTCTTTCATTTAAGATCTGCATTTAAGGCTCTGGGGTCCAGGCAAAGGATTAGGTTGCAAGAACAGAATGGACCTGGTTTACAAGTCAAAGACCAGAAATGCTTCTAGTGAATCTTGTACAGTAAGAAACATGTAGAAATATCCCGAGACCAGCTTCAGATGATGATTCTGTAGGAGGATCATAGGATGCAGCATAGAGTCATATTTATGGCTACAGTTTATCACAGCAAAAAGAATGAAGAGAAAAACAGCAAAGTGAAAGGCATGTGGGTGAAGTCTGAGGGAAATCCGGCACAAGCTTTTAGAGTCCTCTCTCAGTGGTGTTACACAAGACACACTTGGTTCCTGGAGCAGAGGGCTGTGACAACGCATGTGAAATGTTCTCTCTCTAGAAAGCTCGTTAGAGACTCGGTGCTCAGGCTTTGTATTGGGGGCTGGCCATGTAGCTACACTCTGCCTGGCATATACAAAAGTTCTAGAGTCCCAGAAGGAAATCGGGTATTCAGTAACAATCACACTGTCTATAGAAATGTTTCAAGCACGATGAGCCGCTTTCATCAGTTCCGGGAATGGTGACACCTTCCTATAACCTAAGTTCCCAGAGCCAATCTTATAAACAGCCCTTTCAAGGGATAACGATCCCTTGAAATGGTGACACCTTCCTATAACCTAAGTTCCTATATCCAATCTTATAAACAGCCCTTTCAAGGGATAACGATCAGGCTTGCTATGTTAACTCTTTCCTGCACACCCATTACTAGAAACTCTAATTTTAGCTACACAAGTTAAATGTGTATTTCCCAAATAGCTTCTATATGAAAAATGTAGAAAATAATAAGATTTGAAGACCGACTAGAGTAAATAAGTTTGGCTCTTCTAGGAGGCAACAGGTCTGGGCTCTTTCTCTTCTGCCACCAGGTGCTCAGAGGCTTGAGGGTTCAAACATATTGTTGTACCCAAAATCCATTTATGTCACACTGTGAATATTCTTTGCCTGAGAGAAACTATTGAATTTGTGTACAAGGAGACCGTGTGGGTAAAGTTCTTTGTGACCTCATTTTTAACATTAAAAAGCCGGAATGACTTAAAAGCCTATAAACTAGAGAATGAATTAATATATTATACTATGTTAATATGTCATAGTATATTTCCAAAAATGAAAATAAATGACCAAAGGGTACATGTGTCAACATGGATAACTTTTACAAATATAAAGAAGAGTGATAATGATTAAACTGTAGACTGTTACTCTTTAGATAAAGCTATATATACTTGCAAAAGTACTAAAGACTGTGTTTGAGCAGTCAGCTATGTAATACAAGTTAAAAAGATGCATGAGAAAAATAAGCACTAAATCAAGGTAATTTTTCTCTTTGGGATAGGCAAGAAGAACAAGATCCGGGAGGGGAGCATAAGGGACTTTGTCTGCCTCTGTAATGTTTTATTAGAAAATTCTGAAGCAATTATGGAGAAATGCTAATATTTGATAAAGTTGGGTGGGAGGCACATAAGTACCTATGATTTTGTTTTCTAGGCCTTCATCTGTGTTAGAGCTGTCTCCTAATACAAATTCCAAATAGATTTTAGTACCTACATCTTCATTCATGTTGAAAGCACTTTAGCCTCTCTCACTAAAGATAATTTAAAAGGCTAATTGAAACTTTCTGCAACAGTCTGACACAGTTATTCACATTAGTAAGCACCATGGCAAATACTAGAAGGATTCTAGGTGAGTTAGGAGAATATATTCTACTCAGCCTAAAGATAGAAGTAGTTTTGATTATAACAAGGAGAACACAACAGTAGATGGTCTAGAAAGTAGAAAACTTCACCAAGATGTGTGGAGTTTTTTGTTTGTTTGTTTTTTTCTCTGAGCAATTACTTAAAAATAAAGATAGCATTTATTAACTGACCAGGGAACTTTTGAATCTCTAAATTCTATACATCCAGCCCTTTTAATAAATGCTAATCCTGCAAATGCCAGATGTTGCTACTTCAACAGGGGATTTTGATCCGATTAATTTCAGCTCTCCGTACCGAAGCCCCCTTGCCTGCATGCAGCATTTTACCCTTGATCTTCTGTGTGCATATTCACCTTCTCTGTCAACAGTATGTCAATTAAGGCAGAACAGTAATAGAAATAATAGCTATAATTCTTTGAGTTCTTACTATGTGCAAAATGTGGTTTCAAGGAATTTCTGTAGCTCTTTACACATGTCCAACACACACCATCTCAAAACATTTTGTACTTTATTTTCCCTCAGCCCGAAACAAAATTTCCCCTAATATTCACATAGCTTGCTACGTCAGAGATGACTTTCTTGACAAACCCTTCACATTTTACTGTTTTCCTTAATAGCACTTGAAGTGATATTGACCTATTTGTTGTCAGTGTCCTTCGCTAGAACACAGTTTGTGCAGACTGGGTATGTATTGTTTAGCATTGTATTCTGACACCTAGAATAGTGTCTGACAAGTAGCAGGGGCTCAATCTCAATTTCACAGGTGAGAAAGCAAGCACAGACTGATTAAATAACTTACCACACTCATACAACTAGCAAATGGAAGGTCCACTGAACCCAAGTTCTGTGCACAACTGCCATTGCCTCTAGGGAGAAAATGATGGGTAGAAAAATGATTTTTTTGTCTGGGACCTAGGAAGTTGAAAGCTCAAATATTCAACAATCAATCTCTTAGAGTGCCAAGTTCAAGTTAGCTTATACTAATTAATACAGGCTCCTGAACTTGTCTACATCCTGTGGTGAGCTCTTAACACAGTCTCCTTGTGTATCAGCCTGATCTCCAGGCAACAAAGACTCCTCTGAAATGAGGCGGACAAGTTCAGCACCTAAATAAGCCAAGAAATCTACTTTGTGTCTTTCTCCCTAAACATATTTCCAGATCACAGTCCTCAAAAAATAATCAGCCTGGTGAGAATTAAAGACTAGACTAAAGAAAAGTAAAGATAAAAAATAAAAATAAAAAATAAATAAAGAAAAAAGAACAAAAAAGAAAGAAAAAGTGCTTCCTCCCCATCCCCAATGTTTAAAGCCAAACTAACTGAACCCACACATTGGGGCCTTCTCAGATATGTGTCTCCATATTTGAACAGGCCTTCAGTTTGCCCAATCACCTCTTCATTACCTGGGAGACTAGGGCTCCAGTGTGATGAGTCTCAAGAGGCTACAATGGGAAAACGTGGGAGCCCTAAGGTAGAGAAACTCACTCCTATCACCTGAGTCCTGCCCTGCCCTTTGATTTATCCGATCCTAGGGGGAAAATTAAGGGGATGAAGGAATCTTGGGCTCCTCCCTGTGGTCGGCATCTGCCATTAACTAACCATACTCAATTTTATGCAAAAAAATAAAACAATAAATAAAGAATCTGATTTTTTTTTTTTACTTCTATAAGCTTTGAGGAAACCCAAACATTAACACCAGAAAATTAAAGTCAAAACAGTCTTATTGACCAGTTAACAGTTTATCTAAATTTTAGTTCAAGCATCTAGCAGAACAGAGCACTCTCAGGAAATGTAAACTTAAAGCCAAACCTACAATTAGCACTTGATGTACCAGCGATACTGTCTTTCTATTCATACGTATCATTTCTAATCCATACCTTAGTCAAGTAATTTGGATGTTATTATCACCATCTTACAGAGGAGAAACTGAACACAGAAGAGCTTAAACAACCATTTCAAGGTCACGAAATCAGTAAATATCCAAAACAGACTTTAAATCATGGTCTATCTGATTTCAAAGCCCTGTGTTCTTTTCTACTATGCTATGAGGCTTCCATTAAGTTATGACAAATGTCCCGATGTTGAGAAAATTAAAAATATATCATCGATGTTTCAAATCTCAGGTTAGTTATTATTGCTGATGCTGTTGCTATATTTATGTGAGGATGGCTGAAAGTGGAAAAAAATGAGTCACTGTATATACATCACTGTTGCTAATGTAGTCACTGTCTCCAGAGCCTGTCACCGTTTGTAGCTCTGCCACTTTCCTTCACCAGCTGTCTAAGCCTTTGCACAAAATGAGCCAATCCATATCTGATCGCTAGATTCCCGAGTTAGTTGGCTATTCTTGCCCTTCAGTATCTGCAGTTATGCCTCTGAGCTGGAGGTTGTTTTCCAACATGCGCTGTAGATAGTCTGTTCTGCACATCCAGAGCTGCTAACCTGGCCACCATTTGATGCCTGGAAACAGTAATTTGAACAGGACCAGGGCTACCTCAAAGATTTAAGGGTCTTCCAGAGGCGCCCAATATAATTTTCTGGAAAAATTTGTTCTACAAGGATTCAATTCATATATTAAGATACATTAAGAAGTAGATGATTTAAATATTTAAAATCACTCCTTTCATCCTTGAAATGTATTTTCCCCCAGATTGAGTTCAACAAATATTCAGGGAATCACATATGCTGATGTATGACAAGACAACTTGATGCTGAATGTGTCAATCGCTTTAGCAAATAGGCTTTGTCAGCACCTAAGTTCATTCGTTAAATTGTCAAAGGGTGAGGGGATAGATAACGTGTGGTTGTGACAGTCCCAGGCTAGGAGGAGCATTCTTTCCCCCTGAAATGACCTAGCTCTGTGGCTTCTTCGAATTTGAAAAGCAAACGACAGAAAATTGGTCCATCTGCATCATTGCACAGTGTTTCAATATGACACTTGCCAGTTCTGTTCGCTTGCTGGCTTTCTCGTACTGTAGGTCACGTGTCGTGCATTTCCCCACACACTTCATACTCAAGTAAGACCAGGGAGCAGCTGGGCAAAGAAACATCGGAGAGCTTGGCAAACCGCGCCATACCTGTGAGCCTCTTGTGGCAGTTGGCGTTCTGAAGCGTCTGAGCTAGAAGGGAATCAAAGCAGCAGTGCGGCTGAGGTTGGGCAGCCTGTAATCCTTGCTGTGAGTCGCCACAAACTAATTTAATTCCACTGTTGGTCGCAAAAGTTGCATTTTGCCTGAGTTATGAAAATAATCTTATTGAGCCTTTTAGAACGCAGACTCTCATGTGGATTCCTAAGCGTTAGGGTTTTGTCAGTCTATCGCACAGTTCATCAAATGCCTTCTTTCTGGGATTTGCTTTGCACAGGGTTGGACAGAAAGATTTGGAGATTAATTTTGAGCTCTAATGAAAATTAGCTGTGCTGTTTGGTTTTATGTTGTGACTGTCATCATGCAGGTCAGTACTAACGATGTGTCAGGCTCTCTTTGACAGGCTGCATCCAGGTGCAGTTTACTCAGAGCTCAGCAATGCCATTCTCAGAAGATGAGGAGGTATTGAACTGTCAAATGGGGACTGCACAGGTGACAGCTGATGCATTTGAGATCAGCTCCTTAACAAAGTGAAAGTAAACAGGCTTTTCCTCCTCTCCTCCCCCAAACAATGACATAATTTATTTTATCAGTTACTAGTGTATATACAGTAAACATTTTTCCACGAGAATTTTAAAAATCCTTATGGAAAGAAATGCAATATCTTGCGAACCCTTTAGAAACTATTTAATAAAATATCTGTGCTACATTGCAACTTAATTATCTTAAAGCTTTTTGTGATTGCAATTAATTTGTGTGGATACTGAATTGTTTCAGGCAATAAAATACAGGTAAATACAGGTAAATACAGATATTCGCAAAGGATATTTGTTTAGATGTGATAAATAATTCCATATTAATAGATTTTTTATAATTTCATGTCTTAAATATATTTCTATTATTTCTTACTTTGAATATTTTAGTACTTTAGAATCAAACGCTATCAATAAAAGTAGAAATAAATTTTAGTTCAATGATTATTTTATATTACCAAGACTAAATTATATGAAACGATTCAGAAAAATATGCAACTTTTCCTGACTGACTTCTGTAGATCTTGTGTTTTCACCTCTACTCATGAATTTCCAGGCGACCTACAAACTCTTTCATATACTAATTTCTAATACATGTTAGCCTTTGATTCCATTGTGTCATTGATGGTTTGCTTTAGAGCTTTAGTAATTAACCTTCCTCTACAAGAAATACAAAGTCCTATTCCTAAAGTAAACCACTATCTTTTGTAATAGTATAAAAGTATAAAAGTATACATACATTTAGTATAGTATAAATAGTATAAAAGTATACATACATACGTAAAAGTATTTTAGGTACTCTATATGATCAGGTTCTAAAGATTTATTTCACCATCATAGATATGTTTATGTACATTAATCTAACTTAATACATATTTTGAATTATTGGAAATAGATCTGTGATTCCACAAATTGTATTAATTAGACTAGGCCAGACACTTTGATTCCATTTAGACATAAAGGAACATAATAGAATTTACACTGAAGTCACTTAAATGGTATTCTCTTTATCTTCAGGCCAGCAGGGAATGCAATAGAACTAGAGATGATTGACATTTTTTTCTAACCTCTCTGTCCTTTCCTCATGAAAATGCTTAGCTACTCCTGAGGAGCACAGCTGTTGGACAAAGCACAGGGTCTAAGAGGTTGTGCCTTTGGGAGGGCTAACAGAGAAATTCAGCCAATCGAAAGGCAGGCTGGAAAATGTCAGATCAGATATGCCAATCACCATAAGAAAGGTGATGACCCAAAGAGGCGACAGTGCCAACTGGATGCTGAACTCAATCTATAAAGCACAATTCTCTCACTACTGATTTTATTTATCTTTTGTCTCGGTAGAAATAGTTGCAGAAAATATAAGCTGATATATACAGTTAATGCGTCAAAAGTGTCGCAAAAAGTCCTTTGTTAAAGAGAAGGCAAATTTTCTTTTGCCAAAGAAAGTCCTCAGCTTATAGGTGCAAAAGGAAAAAAAAGAAAAAACCAGAAAAACAAAACAACTTCTGAACATGAATATTTCTATGCAGGAAAAAATGGCACACATACCTACCCTACTTTAATTCAGCGGAGTTATATATTACATTGCCAAGATATAAAAAGGTGTTTAACACAAAGAGCATAAGTTTTTTTTTTTTTTTTAAATATTGGAAGCCTATTTGCCTTATAATTTCGACAATTAGAAATAGACTATCGCTGTATGATAAAAACGAAAATAATAAAACATGATTATTGGATTAATACAATAGCTAATCAATGTCCAGTGTGAATGGTTTTACTTTAAATTATTAAATTGTTTTTAACTCGCTTTTCCATTTTGATTTCCTTTTTTAATAGAAAAGTATTAGAAAAACATTAGAACTCCTTGCTACCTACCACGCTTGCTACTATATTTATTTTTCGATTACATTTTAACATTAGTTGCAAAACATCCTGAGCTATGTAATGTTGCCAATTAGATTGTTAGTAAGTTATGTAATCTTTCAATTACAACTAAAATAAACGCCAGGTGTTTAGATCCCAAGTCATTAAACACACATGATAGGCTGGGCCTGACCCTGGGGCTGTCTTACTAGCATTGCACATAAAAATCACAAGAGGTAGTAATAACAACAACAAAAAGCATATGGACCAAAAAAAGAGATCAATCAAAAGGGGGGAAAATGTCTCTTTTATGTTCCTGCTTTTCTGCCTCTCTATGCATTCTTCTTGTTTTTTGTTTTGTAGTTGCATGTTGACCAATACTAGAACATATTTTGGAAGCCTAGATGGTAATACAAATGTTGGAATGCATATCTTCTATCCAAAAAAGAACGATCTGAATTCTATTTGTCGGGAAAGAAAAATAATTTTTCCCTAACCCTCCTAAATTCTTGGCCAAAGTACCTCTGTAATTAAAGGACAGATTAACAGGAGAAAAACAGAAGTTTAATAACATGTACACCTCCTGTCCATTCCTAGGAAAACTGAGTAACTCCCAGAAATAGCCCAAGCCATCACCTTAAATAACACCTCCAGACAAAGACAAAAGAAGATTTTAGGGTAGGGAGAGGAGCGCAAGAGTGTATATTGTTATGCAGATTTAAGTCCCAGCTTTCTCCATAGATAAGAGTTTCTGGAGATTCAGTCATTTCCCAATTCTTGATACAGCCAGGGAGGCACCTTTACAAACGTAGATTTCCCTTACATATCTCTTACAAAAAGGTAACTTCTGCTTGGTTTTCAATGCTTCTTTTGTCTATTTCTCAAATTAATGGGCCTAAAATAATCTTTTCGTCAAAAATTCTGCTCTCCTTCACATTAGATATTAGAATGTTTTCTCTTGAACATGAGAAGGGAAAGGAAGAGTTAAAAATTGTCACCACCGAACCAGCTCAAAACGGTTCCATCTTATTTAACAAAATACTCAGGTACTTCTAAGAGATATGAGACCAAAACCGCAAGTCATGCAGTCGGAGCATGCGCAGCGGAGAGGACGCTGACCAGGAACCAAAGCCTTGCCGTCCTACACGCGCGCACGCACGCACGCACGCATGCACGCACGAGACTAAAGTACTCAACTGGAACTTGAACGTGAAGAAAGGGTCATTGTCCAGGAAGATCCGGTGCTGACACCTCTAACCAAATGGCCAAGCTCCAAGGTCTTCCAATTAAAACCTGCCCCACTAGTGCTTCTACGTACCCGAACCCCCTAAAGCCTTACAACCCACCCTGAACCCCGGATGAGAGAGTTTGGGTTTTTTCCAGCACAAGCTGCCCATTCTCCATTGTGCAGCAATACACAATAAACTTCACTGCACCCTGTGTCAGCATAATTTGCTTGGTTACAGAATCTAGATGCTTCGTAGGACAAATTTATCAATTCGAAATGCGAGAAAATTAAAATAATTCAAATGTACAGATGTGTTTTAGATGATTGTATATTAACTATAGATTTTTATTCTTAATTACCTTCCAGGAAACTTAGAATCTGCAATTTTTTAATTCACTTTAATTTTTTAATGTGGTGTCCTCTTCATTGACCTATATGAGGATGCCAAATTTAAAAATGCTCAGCATTTAGTTGCCAGGTACGATGGATGAATGTATGAGTAAACGCAGTGATGCCGGGTATGTTGTTTGGAGTTCAAATCCATATCTATACCCATATAATTGCCTTTCTATGAAGAATCCATGATCTCAGCAAAAAGACAGTCTTACTCAAGGACAGCACTCCTACAATTGTATATTCTGACTCGTGCATCTTCAATTTTTCCATCTTTACTGTATGATTTGAAGATCATCCAAATATGCTGTAGTATTTCTTATTTTAAACAAAAATGAACCTTGCATCCCTTTATAGCTCAATGTAACTTCTCTGCTCCCATTCACATGAAACTCCTCAATGGTTGTTTTATTCATTTTATTCATTATCTCTTGAACTCACACCCATCATGTGTCTTCCTAACCATGCCATCAAAACAGTTATTGTGAAGTTCACAGATGACCTCCAGGTAGTAAATACAATTTTCAATTCCCAAGTAAAATCTTAAACTGGCAATCAGAAGCCACTGACAGAGTTGATCATAACTTCCTCTGAAACATTTGTTTCCGCCCATTTTTGAGTCATCCTCACTGGATGCTTCTTCTCACACTTCATTGCCAGGCCCTTCCCCTCCTCCTGACTTCTCCACTTTGGACAGTCCAGTCATCTAAACTCTTCTCTCCTATATATACATTCATACCCTGGGTGACATCATAACTTCCCATGACTTTAATAACATTTATTCTGATGACAACCAAATGTGTATCTTAAACCCAAAGCTCTCTCCTGAATTCTAAATTTGAAAATCAAATCCCCTCCTCAGTATTTCTATTTCAATGTCCAATAGACATTCCCAACGTAATATGTTCCAAACTGAACTCCTGATTTCCCTCACCAAAAGTCTTCTCATCCCAATAAGGGAGGGTTCCATCCTTTCAATGACTCAGACCAAAAATCATGGAATTTTCCACTATTTACCTTTCTCTCACACTCCAGTCTTTTCGTCTTCACCTCCTGTCAATTCTTTCCATTGTCACTGCTATCAGCTTGATCCAAACATTCGTAAGTTCTTTCCTGTGCCATTTGCAGTAGTCCTCCAAGCGCTTTCCCTGTTTCCACTTTTGCCCTATCCTCTCCATTGTTTATTGTCCTCAAGGCAGCCACAGTTATCATCTAAAAAAATCAACTCATGTAACTATTTTGCTCAGAACTCTCCACTGGCTCCCATCTCATTTAGAATAAGTAAGAATACTCACTGATGGTCTGCAAAATTCTATATGGTATAGTTTCTTGAGATCTCTCTGATACTACCTTCTACTATTCTCTACTTTATTCCTTCTACAACCATAATGACTTCATGGTCACCAAACATGCTGAAACGGTTCCTGCTACAGGCTCTTTGCACTGCTGTTTCCCTGACGGAATACTTTTTTCTGCAAAGTGAATAGCTTTCTCTGCCACTTTCTTTGGGTTGCTGAACAAATGTCACTTGATAAGAGAGAAGTCTAACCAAACCACCATATATATCATCCTGTAATTCTCTATTTTCTTTACCATGCCTTACTTTTCTTGAGAGTAAGTACTGCATGTCATATCTTATACATTCATTCATTTACACCTTTAATGTCTGTTTTCCAAACAGATAAATATAATAGGCTAGTGACTTTGTTTGCACTTTGTCTCATTGCTATATCCTCAGTTCCTAGGATAGTAAATAGTACATAGTAAATACTAAATAAAGATGTTTGAATAATAAATAAATAAGTAAATAAAGAGAAAATTGTTTTGCATATTATATTTCTGTCCATATTAAATAGTTCTATAGTGAACAACAGCATATCTATCAAAATTTATACAACTAACATCTCTACAATGTCTATAAGAATATTGAAACTTGTGAAAAAAATATTCCTAATCCATGAGACATACTTGTTTGAAAATTCTATTAATGCTTTTGGTAAATACAATTTGTAATATTTTTCTATCTATCTATCTATCTATCTATCTATCTATCTATCTATCTATCATTTATCTATCATCATCATCATCATCATCATCATCATCATCATCATCTATCTATCATCTATCTACTTGCTACAATGTTTTCTCTTTGAAGTAGCTATTGATGACACCTTTCTCTTCTAGCGTTTCCAATCTGTTTAACACTTTGGGTTAACCTTTCATTCCCAGAAGAAACCCCACAGAAATATTAGTTTGCTCTTTTCTCTCTCTCTCTCTCATGATGTTACACTCAAAGAAACACATCTGCACAACAAAATCATAGATTAAAAGTCACTCTAAACTTTCTTGAATCACTTGAAGAACATTAAGTAAATCAACTTCATTAACTAGAGCGATTTTTCTTAAAGTTCCTTTCTGCCTACTATTTTCTTGTGAAAGTAAACTACCACAGCAAGCAGTAGGTACTTAATGAATGTTAGCTCCTTCTACCTCTTTCTTGTGACCTTGAACTTTAATAACTGATCTCCAGCTCCTCTCGGAAACATGATTGAGCAGATTGGAATATTTAGTAGGAATCAACAATGGGATATTTATTCTTTGGACACCATTTCTTCTGGTATATGAAATTACAACACCAGAAATTTATATAACTAAAAATTATTTCTGTAGCTCTTTTGAGAACTGATTTTACAAAGAGCCAATATGCTTATATGAATATCTTTTCTATTTATTAGTAAAATTACATTTGGAAACAACGTTCCTTTCTCATTTGATATCAATGATGGAAAATCTATGTAATTAGTCCTTTTGAGATTTCACAGGGAATGAACAATTTCTCCTAACCGGCTAGTATACGTCTTACAAATAAAGAATGCAATTTCTGTAGTTAATTATGCTTTCATTTATGCTTATAACTCCAGGAAATACAGAATTAAATTTTGTGCTTAATAGCAATGATTATGCTTAACCTACTTTTTCTTAATAGTATTATCTACCCTTTTAAAAATGTGACACTTTTTATGGGATAACTTAATGGATTATAGGATTATTGGTGTGTCTGTCTTGAAAATGGGTGGGAACAATGAACTAATTAGTTAATTAAATTGTTAGATAAAAGTACATATAGAAAATTTTATTCAAGTAGTTGGCTATGCTCCACTTAGTGGTATTTTTTCTCTTCACCTATTTATTTTTTGACAGTCTCCCAATTCCTTCATTCTAAAACAGAAGGAAAATGAGATAATGTGATTTTCATGTGTTGTCTTTCAGGAAACTTTTCATACATCTTAATTTATAATTAAATCTTAATATATTACTTACTTGTTGTAAGTAGTATTGTAGCTTGTCAAGAAAGCATTTATTGGGATAGGCAATTGTTTAAATGAGTAAGGGTCAGAAGAAAACATTTTAAGAAATTTTGGGAGATTGGGGCTGGGTGAAGTGTTCTGAGACATGACACTATTAAAATAAAAAACAAATGAAGATCAGCCTTAAAAGTTCTCTGAGGAGACAAAACGAATTGAGTCACACAAAGCTTAATTTAGCTTATTTTCAAGACTAACTTGACTTGGGTCATTTTTGCTTATGTCTCTGGAAATCATAAGCAAAACTTAAACTGTTTCTCAAGTTGATAGGAGATGATACTAAAAATTCCAATATTATAACCAATCACAGTAAAGAATAAATTGTCACTGCTTTCTCACTATATAAACTGTTTTATAGGCATACCTAGTTTTGTTGCATTTTGCTTTATTGTATTTCACAGATGTTGTGTTTTTTACAAATTGAAAGCAAGACCCTCCACCACCAAAAAGATTATGACTCATTTCATTGTGATATTTGCTTTATTGCAGTGGTCTGGCATCGAACCAGCCACATGTCTGAGGTATTACCAGTATAAGAATATATCCCTGAGCCTTATTCTGTGTTTTGGTTTGAATGCTCCCAGTTTGCAAACTGTCCTTTTGATGTATGTACAATAAATTTTTACTAATTACTACTTCAGTGATTCACTGGCTTTATTTTGGCTATTTGTGAACCTCTGACAACATCACAAATTTGTTTGTTTTTTAAAAAAGAATAAATTTAACTCATCAAAATACAATAATTTTATGCCGTGAAAGACCCTATGAAAGGGATGAAAAGACAAGAAAGACAAAAATATCTATGTTAGGATAAAATACTTGCAAACCATATTCAACAAAGGTCTCACATATAGTTTACAAAAAGAACTCCCAAGACAATACTAAAAAAAGTAAATCTAATTATAAAATGGGCAAAAGACATGAATAGATATTTCACCATAGAAGGGATATTGATGACAAGTACGTGAAGATGCTCCACATAATTAGCTATTAGGGCAACGACTGGTAACTACATTTATTTATCACTAGACATCTATTAGAATGGCAAAAAAAAAAAAGTATTAGTGAGAATAGGGAGAAACTGGATGTCACATACGTTGTTGGTAGGAATGTAAAATGGTACAGCCATTCTGGAAAATAGTCTGGCAATTTCTTTTAAAATGAAATATATATTTTCCATACAAGTCAGCAATCATACTCTTTGACATTTATCCCAGAGAAATAAAACCAGTGTTCACACAAAAACCTATACACAAATGTTTATGGCAGCTTTATTTATAACCTAAAACTGGAAACAACCCATACATCCTTCGCTAGGTGAATTCTTAAGCCAACTCTGGTCCAACAGACTACCATACAATGGAATATTACTCAGTGATAAAAGTACTGAGCTATTTATTGATGTATGTAAAATCCTGGACAGATCTCAAGGGCACTATGCTTAATGACAAAAAATTCTCAAAGTTACATACTGTATGGTTCAATTTTGCAATGTTCTCAAAAATGATAAAACAATAAAAATGGAGAACAGCTTAGTGTTTGCTAAGAGACATGTTTGGGAGGATGGGTACAAATATAGAAATGTAGCTGGAGGGGGTGTGAGATTATAACAGTTAATTTTTCATGTCAACTTGACTGGGCCATGGGGTGCCCAGTCAAGCATTTGCTTTGGATGATTCTGTGAAGGTGTTTTGGAGGAGATTAACATTTGAATTGGCAGACTGAGTGAAGCAGAGTGCCCTACCTAATGTGGCTGTGTCTCATCCAGTCAGTTGAAGGCTTGGAGAGAAAAAAAATCTTACCTCGATTAAGAGAAAATTCTTCCCTGCCTGACTGCCTTTGAAAGGGGACATTGGCTTTTTTTCCTGCCTCCAGACTTGAAGTAAAGAATCAGTTGTTCCCTTCAGGATATCTCAGACTCTTGCCTTAAGTTTGCTCCTATTTGTGTCTCAAGTCGTCTTTTCCTTGTCTCCCCTTTAAGATGGACAATAAGCCTGCTGGCCTTCTATGATGAAACCACTCCATTGGACCTCCTGGTTCTCAGGCCTTTAGACGTAGACTAAAAGTAAATCATCAGCTCTCCTGGTCTCCAGCTTGCTGATTTATCCTGTGGATCCTGGGACTTGCCTTTGTTATCACGTGAGCCAGTTATTTTTTCGATAATAAATCTCCTTCTATATATACATACATGCTATTTGTTCGGTTTCTCTGGAGAACTAATATAGTTGCGATGGAACTTCTCTGCATCTTGATTGTGGTGTTTGTCATATGAAACTGCATAATATAAAATCGATTAGAACTATACACATACAGATGAAAGATGTCAAAAATGGTGGCAACTGATTAAGGTCTGTAATCTACTTAACAGTGTTATATTAACATCAATTTCCTGGTTTTGATGTCAGACTACAATTATACAGGATGTCACCATTGGAGGAACTGGATGAAAGATATATATACTTTATATACTATTTTTTTGTGACTTTATATTGCAAAATAAGAGGTTTTAAAATAAAACAAAACGAACATTTCAAAGAGATCTGCTGGTTTTCCTTAGTGCTTCAAGCTCCTTAAAATTCTTGTATTCGGATACTGTACTATTATATGGGCATGCTAGGTATAATTTTACTAGGCTGAAATAACATTATAGAGATTATCTATGAAGACATTTGATCCAGAATTATTTGATACTTGTGATAACACTAAATATTTTTGGATATCCGTGCAATAAAAACTACCATTTATTATTTTTGTTTTCTTGCCAGAAAAGAGTTAGAAATTTGATCATGTTTTAATAATGATTTTATATATGTAATCCATTTTATTTTTTAAAACTTTCTGAAATACATATATGTAGCTACTTACATGCAGATAAATTTGTGTTCCTTATTTACAGATTTTACGTAATGGCTGACATGATTACCTACCAAAAAAACAGACAACTTTCAAACATATAAACTCATAAGAAAAGTTTTACTACAAGGACGTATGGCCAATTGATATATCAATTAACTATGAACAATGAGTAGGACTAGGAGAAAAAAAATATCTGGGAGTACTAGTCACTGGCAAAAACCCTTTTAGTGATAGAGGTTGTTCAAGTATACTATGTCGAAAAAATAGAATCCAAGCAGAATATCCTATGGTAGCTTTTACTTTTACTTCTTTTGAAGGAAAACTTTTACTTCTTTTGAAGGAAAATTTTCATATTCTGTAGTTACTGAAACTTAGGCTCAATGGAAGCTACGTGTATATTTGAAACAAACAAATCTGTGTACTTTTAAAAACAGTAACTGCAATTTCTTTTATTTTTAATTTTTTTGGCAGTTTCTTTTAATTTGACTAAAATGGTAAATTCTATGGTTTATTTCTCTTCATGTCACAATATGTTCAAAGTGATTCACGACCTGGTTCATTTAAACAATTTTGATAGATGCATTTAGACTGTTAGGCTGAGTGTTTAGCCTTCATATTGCCTGGTGAATAAATACCGCACAGGAGGATCCTTGAGTGAGGAGACAAGAAGACTATTACTCAGTGAACCCTTGACAGAAGGAGATCGCTATCTTTACTTCTTCCTCATGAACTCCCATTATCCTACCTTGCTGATTTGAAGGAGCTTCAGGATATCTCAGACTTTTGCCTTAAGTTTGCTCCTATTTGTGAAACTTCAAGGGTCATCATCAGTGCGTAGAACAACTTACAAACTGTTACGTAGCTCCCCGTGATGGAGAATCTTGTTCTAGGTCTGGGAGAAATTAAAATATGGACCCCATTATTTCACAAAATTGGGATCACATGTACATATTCGACATTAATGTAAATATACACTGAGAGTCTATTACAATTCAGATACTGTGTTAGAAATTACTGATGCCAACATCATTAGGATAGAAGTCTTCCTACCAGAAAGTTCAATGCTTAAAGGTATACCCAGAGAAGTAAATGATTACTTATCATACTCTTTAATAAGTATTATCACATTTAATGAGAGTAATGTTGGGATAATGGGTAGAGCAGGGAAGGAAGACCAGAAATAGAGACGAAACCAAGAGAAAACTTTTTCTTTTTCACATTTTTCACATGTGTCATCTCTGACATCTAGAAAAACAAAGTAGAGAGATATATTTTTTAAATTTATTTATTTTAATTAGTTTCAAGCATGCAGTACATTGGTTAGATATCTATATAGTTCATAAAAAGATCCCCCCAATTGAGAGATATTTCTTAACTGCTTTTAAAGTATTAGCAAGTATACCTTGTATTTTCAGCAGCCTTATGTGACCTTAGTCATACTGAAGTACTATTACTAAAAATCATTTCCCCAATAGTGCATGTGGAAGAATACAAAATATCTGTCTCTCTGGTCAGAATTAAGGGTGTGTATATTTTTTATAAGCTTAGAGAAATGGCTAAGATAATTCTGTCTCCCTGTCTGTACTTGTCAGAATACTGTAAAGTCAGGACTCTGATTTATTATAGTTCAAGCATAACAGTCACAAGGTAGAGATTTGTTTTTGTTCTTCTACCATCTCAGTAAGCCAAGGCTTCCTACTTTTTATGGGATTGAAATTTAAATGAGACAATCAAAGTGAAGAGCTGCATCATTAGCTCTCAGATTGCAGAAAATACTTGCTAAATATAATTTGTTTAAATAGCTTCGGAGCAAAAGAGTCTTGTGTAGAGAACTTAAAGTAAGGAACCAGAAAGTTGAAGTTTTAGGAACTGAACTAAAAAATAAGTTATCTGAAAATAATGAAATAGTAGTATGCCAACAATGTTTTAACCCCAGACTAGCATTTTTAAAGAAGAAGAAGAAGAAATGAAGCTATTTTTGGCCTCTTTTAAACTTAGAGAGAATCAAAAACTTAACTCTGCTTCCTGTCTAGGCATGAAATCTGGAACTGCTCAGTTTTAACACAATACCTTCAATTTGTTCTTGCTCCTCTCTCGTTTCCTTTTCTCCATCTTTGTCTTGGGACAAATGGTCCTTGGTGTTCTCAATATCTTCAACCTTCTATTCTTCCACTCATCTATTTTATTCCTTTTTACCTCAGTCTACATTTCCTTGCTTCCCCTTTAAAGTCGGATTACATTTTTAACCCTGTTCGTAGAATCAGTCACTTTCTTTTCATTCCTTGTTGCCCATTTTGTTCAATCCCTGATACCAGTACCTCTACATAGCACAATAGAAGCTGAACTTGTTGCCATGTCACACATTCTGTGATTGTCCTCAATCTGTTTGCTGTTTGCACATCGTCTCTGAACTACTAGCTCACACATCAGTACCAGCAACTTGCTCACCCAATTCACCAGCTCCTAAGGAGACCATGTTCTCTTGAACTCTCTATGGCTCTCGACATGTTTTGTCTACATCTTGAAAAAGTCTTTCTACTTGTAACTTTAGTGATCCTTTACTGTTCTGTTTATTCTTTTAAAATATTCAGTGTGTCTTTTTTCTCTCTCTGATTCTTTGGTACCTTTAAGGTTAGAGTTTAAATTATTTTCTTACTCAAATATCTCTTCATTAGTTACCCCAGTTATCCTCACACTTTCAATTCCATCCTTCATCTAGATGACAACCTAGGTAAGTCTTGGTTGAGAAAACTCAGGTTATCATCTGAGAATAATTTATTCCATTGACTGTAATGATTAATCATTTGAACAAGTCATCCTAAAAGAGGCTAACCTTTCTCCCCTCTTGGATTATACAACTTTCAAATCTTTATATCTTTCCTTAATTATATTTTTTTTTCTGATATCTGATCTCATGTCTTCCGCTACCTCCAATATTTTTCCACTCAGTTGTATGTGGTAAACCTCAATTAAGACCAGTATGTTCTCAACGTTCCCTTAAAATCAGCCTCTTTCCGATTTTTCTCTTTGTTGTTTGCTTTCTCTGCTAGTATTCCTAGGTGAAAATGTGGACTCATTTTTGATTCAGTTCTCTTCTTTGTCTTTTTACCTAGTTGTCATTTGTCAATGACTATGGATGTTTTTTTACTTCATAATATATATCATAAAATTTATGTTTTTATTCCCAACAATTAGGCTACTTATAAACTTTTCTATATAATTCTAGTGTCTTTCAATTGTTTTCCCTTCCCATACTCTTATCCTCTGGTTTATTGTAGATATTCCCACTAGATCTATTTTCCTTAATAAAATCTCCTATCACTTACTCCAACACTTAAAAACAGTGACTAACCAACAGGGGTGGCTCATGGGCATGTGACCTGTGCAGTCCCTTGGGCCCCATGCTTAGAAGGCCCCACACTTGGTTAAACGCTCTGCTATAGCTGTCTTGAAATTCTTAATATTTTAACAGAGGGCTGCGCATTTTTATTTTGCACCAGGCCCTGTGAAATCATGTAGCCCATCTGGCTTCTAATGACAACGACTAAGTTCTGTACCAGCCTCCTGCCTACACTCCTGGCCTTTCACACCTAGTATTTTCTCAACCCTAATGACCACGCCCATCACACTCAGTGAAGCTGGGTTGTTAGTTGCATTCTAGATATATTTATTTACTTCCCACTTTTGGGGTTTATTACCACTTGATATACTCTCAATTTAGCTCCTCAAAATTTTATCCGTATTCTTTTTTCCATGTCTTCTTCCCCCTATTTTTATTCTCTGGGTTCATAGTTGAGCTATATCTATAGTGCTGTGTTTATTTCTTCTTAGAGAACGCATGTATCATGTTTTCTTTAATTTTCCTTTGAGTAAATGTCTTGTTATAGCAGGCAACAAGCACCATGGAGTTAAGGATAAATGCTCTTATTTATGTATCACTTACAGTGTTAAATACATACACTATATAAAATAATTATTGCATATATTTATTATAATGGAATTTACTAACATAGTCTAACTGTTTTACTGCAAAAAGTAAAAATATTTTGCAGTGTGGTACACATGATTAATCCTTTTCCTATTATAAATTAAAAAATATATATGGATGTGTTTGGCTTTCCTGATTCGCTAAACACATAATTTTTGCTTCTGAGTGGAATGGGGAAGGGCAGAAATCCAGGCTCTTCAGTGATGGGCAAAATAATTCAGTGATGGGCAAACTTGAAATATAAAGGATAAAGGGAGAAAAAAAGAGAGAGAGAAAATGGGAATATAGACACAAACATATCAATTCTGCAGATTCACATGTTTCGTGGTTGTAATCACTGCCCTCTTTGCCATTCCAGAAAGGTGATATATCATTGGTGTGCTTGGTCTAGAAGAATAAAAGGAGACTTTAGGAAATAAAGCTGAAGACGGTGTAGCTAGCCTCCAGCATTTCGTTTATGAGGGCATCCATTCATGTCTGCTCAGGCTTGTCAAATAATATCCATCCGTCCTAGAGGAATAGATCAAACAATGAAATTTTGTTATATTAATCCTTTCAGGTTTTCTACAAATTCCAGAATATCTGGAAACTTCTTAGTGTAGGGTGGCTACGTTAATTAGAATTTTGTCAGGGATATCAGTGGTTCTATTATTCTGACTTAAATTTTTCTTTCACAATGTTAGATAAAGACTAGATAATGGAGAAAAAAAGAGTGAAGAATTAGGACAATAATAAGAACAAAAAAGTGAGAGCACAAATTTTGCAGCTGGAGTGAAACTCAAATATCATCTAAACCAGTTCAATCACTTAATTTCCCAATTATCCTCGTTCCTCATCCACCACTCTTTCACATCATGAAAGCTTTTACTATAATTGGTTTAAACTATTCCTAGCAAGCGAGGGTGCTCGTCCTACCATTTAGAAGACAATATTGGTGTATGCAGGGAATATAGTATCAAATGTAAAAAAGCAAAACAAATTATTTGTGAGGAGGGTTAATGCAGGTGTATATGATCATCAGTGTTTCTATTTGATTCTTCCAGTCAGTGAGTATTACCTTGGTGATGCAAAGAGTGGGAAGCAAAAAATATCCAGTTTTTCAGGGACACTTAAACTGTCCCTATTGGAGATTCTTTTCTCAGAAAGAAAATATTGAGGCATTGGAGAATGTTAATCCTAGAAGAAATCATGGAAATCACCTAATTTTTCCTTCAAGTTTTACTAATAAATGATAAAATATGAATGCATACAGTTTGTTTTCTACTTTTCGATATTTATACCTCATTTCTATTTCTTTTTTTAAATTGCTTCAGTTAGTATATTCAAGACAACATAATAATAGTGACAGTATATATGAAGACTATATGTACATGTATAATATGTTTATCTATGTATTGGTAGTTGTATCAAATGCCATTCCAATATCTGTTGATATTTTTCTCCTTTGGTCTATTAGCATTACACTAACTGTATAACACTGATTCTGTAGAGTTTCAATTTGTTCTAAATTTATTGTGTCCTTATCCCTCTTTTTCTTATGTAACTTACTAGAAGCCAACAGTTCAAATCATCTATCAGCCTATATATTCATTCCCGCACTGTTGAGAATACGGCCTAAGGTCAAAACTCATGCGGATGAGCCAACCAACTACTGAGGCTCTTGGACCTTTGAACTCCTTGGTTTCAATAACATTTTCATCCCTCATTCTTCAGCCATAACTCCTGATTTTGTTATCCCCAACAACAGCACCTCATTCAAAATCTTTGATTATTTTATCACCTTCTATTATCCTCTCAGCTCAATATTCCATTCCAGCATTATTTCAACCTTGCTGAGAATCTCTGTTCTCTAACCTCTTACCTTTACTTATTCAGGCTTTCCCAAGTCCCTAACAACCCAGGTTGTTTTTTCCTTACTCAGCTTAGATTCCATGATCCATAATTATAACAAGTATCTTATAAATACCATTAAATCTTATATCCCTCCATAATATTTGCCTAGGAAAATGACAACTTTAACAAATCCCGAGTATTCACTTATTGCATGTCTTTTTAAGAGCAGTTGAATGTGTTGGGTAGACAACATGTTGGCTGATCACACTTTATATTTAGGACCACACATTTCAAATAGAAACCCATACTTTCCAACAATTCTACTATATATCTCCAAAATATCTACCATCCTAAATAGTAATTCAATATCTTTTTTTATATACAATTTTACAATTCACCTTCTCCTCACTCTCAGCTGATGATCTTGCTTCTGCATTTTAAAAAATAGAGTAAAAAGAATGTGTCTCCTCTTCTTAGAAGCCTGCCCGCATATGAACATTCACCTCCTTCCTTCAATGAATGTTTCTGATATTTCTGTTCTTATCTTAGATGACTCACTCTCTCCAATATGCACTTGATCTCATAAACTCTTGTCACTAGAGGAATTTGTCCTGAAATGTTCCCTTTCTTTGCATCAATAATATTCCTTCTGTACTGTATTATTCTTGTCAAAATACATAGATGATGCAATAGTTCCATTTTAAAACAAACAACTATTCAGAACTCAAAATAACAAACATATATTACTCTCATTTCCTTTTTAGTTTTCCCTTCCATATTCCTATTTTGATTCATTTATTACAAATGTTTTTGAAAGATTTCGCTGGGCTCATTGAGTCTGTTTCCTCATATCTCATTTTCACTTTAACTCACTTTTTATCCCAACAATTTATTGAATCATCTCAGGTTAAAGTCATCAACATTTTCCATTTTCTCAAATCCAGTTACGTGATCTTCATATAACAATCTCTCTATGAAGCATTTGACACATGGATCAGCCTCTGCTTCTTGATACACTCCCTCCATTTGTATTCTGTGATGACACTGTCTCCTAATTATCTTCTTTTCCTTCTCAGTTCTTTGTTGTTATTGTCATCCATATATCCTTTTCCTAATCTCTAAAAGTAGCAGCCCTCGATGCTTTTTTTCAGTCCTGTTTTTCTTCTCTATGGAACTTTCTTCGTAGGGAATCTACTTTAGTCCTATGGACATAAATTCCAATTATTTGTTGATGTGATCAAAATATAAATACTTAGATTTCCTCTTCACTGAACTCCAGCTTCACACATTCAGTTGCCAATTCGATAGCTCAAGATTAACAAACTGAACACAGAACACTTACCAATCTCAAAGATCTCTTCCTCCTATAGTTTTCCCAAACTCAATAAATTTGTATCTCCATTAGAGTTCACTTAAAATGACTCCTTTGTAATCAATAATTGGAAAAAAATCAGAAATTTATATTTTGTGAACCCTGAATAGTTCTGCCTTTAGACTGCTTTGTCATTTACCTTAAATATAATCAGAATGGATCACTGAAGAGTGGGTAATGTTTCCAACAGTGACATAACTAACAAGTTTGTCTTAACATAATTTTTATTGAGTAATTTTTTTATACTTAATCTATGAAATCTCTGATAACATATTTTATACATTAACGAATATAAAATTTGGACAGAGAAAGATAAATACCATATGATTTCACTTATATGCAGAATCTAAGGAACAAAAAGAACAAACTAATCAAAAACAGACTCACAAATATAGAGGACAATCTGGTGACTGCCAGAGGGGAGGGGATTGGGGGGCTGGGAGAAAGGAGTGAAGGATTAAAAAAGTACAAATTAGTAGTTGAAGATGGTCACAGGGATGGGGAGCATGGCATAGGGAATGTATTGGCCAGGTGGAGAACCAGAGGAGAGAAAGAGCAATTAAGGGGATCTTTTTATAAACTATATAAACATCTGACCAATGTACTGTATACTTGAAACTAATAATAAAATTTTAAAAAATGAACATTAATATGTATTTTTTTGTTGTTCCACAGTCTCTAAGGTTTGTAAACACAATTGTGCCACAGGAAATGTCCCAATTAGGAAAGAATAACTTGAAAATAGTGTGCTCAATGAGTTCTGGTAGGAGATACTGGACAGAGAGACAAATGGTTATAAAGCTATTGGATCTAGCAGTAAAATCACAAAGACCTTTTCGAGGTTGTGGTGATTACTTATCTATTCACTTGGTCAATAGCCTTTCATTGAAGTGTGCTATGAAGGAGTAGGTTTGAGGTTTGGCAAAAATGACATATACATTTCAAAGAAACTCATTTACTAAAATCGTTATGCATCTTTTAAAATAATTACTAGAGTAAATGAAACTGGGGATGAAGGGTGTTCAGTGTTTAGGAAGCCTTCTGTCTCCCCAGTTTCCTAAACAGAGATGAGTTAGTTGGTGATGATGAAATTTTGTTGCCCAGGGTAAGATCTCACCAGGCCATGGGAAGCAGAGACTGGGGGCTTAGCAAACACCCTCTTATACCCCATATATCATCCTGAAAAACTTTAGTGAAAGTACATTATTTGTTTGCAAAACTTGTCTTTTTCAAGCCAGAATACTGGATTTAATGTCAGATTCCTAAATACAATTTATTATGCCATCAGCATTACCTAGCCACATTGCTCAGTGGTTATATAACAATGACTAAACATCCCATATACACTGTTGTATCAGAACTATGTAAAAGATGGTCTGTCTCTAGGCTTACATAAGCAGTTATTTACAAGGGCTTTGAAGCAACTACTCATGGCATTCCTTGGCAGGGTTTCCCTTAGCTAAGCATTTTAGAAACACACAACTAAACAATTAGGAAACAGGTATTAAATTAATGCCTGGTAAAGCAAAGAGTGAAAAATACATATAGGATAGAAAAATTTTTTTGGGTGGGGGGAGTTAATCAGGTATAGTCAAAGTATGTTTATTGTCCTAATGTAGTATTATGGGGTTCAGATACATTTTGTATAATAAAAGGAAAAAAATTATCTTTTGAAAGAAGTAGCAGTGGAAGTTTTGGGACTAGTGCTGCTTATTTAGATGTAAACATATTTCATGTCTAATGTATCTGCAAGTCTGAATTAGAAACTCTCACTGAACCTTGATTGCATGACTATAAAACTGATTAATAGACATACAAATCAATAACTCCTTTTCACATAAGAACAAATAACGTGTGTGAATAGTTGTGCGCTATGCTTCATGTTTGGAGGATCTCACTGCAAACAGTCATATATCTAGACAGTATTTCTAAGTGCTGGAATTTGCCATTCGATTACAAAATTAGTTGATACTGTGAAAGATCAAAAAAGGGAGAGAACTCTCGATTGAGAATAATCTAGTTTCTTTCATATTTTTTTATTTAACAAAATCTCTGAAGTACCTAAAACTTTGCAAAATATTTAGCTTTTCTTATATTTATTTTTGAACAGTAATTCATATCATTGGTATCATCAATATCAAAGATACTTAGTAGCTTTGTAAAGATAATTTCCATTTTTCTCATTAATAAAATTTCAGAAAAAGTTTCCATATATACACAGAAAATTCTCCTCTGTATCCTCTCTCTTCGTCTATCTGTCCATCTCTCTGTCCAACACACACTCACACACATGATATAAGAGGAGGCCAGAGACTCTAGCATTGGCATTCACGTCCTGGAGGACTGAATCAAGAACTGTGAGCCCATGGCCATCTCATGCATTGTGTCGCATTAGAATTCTATGGGTTTTCCTGAATTAGAGAAAAACTTACAGCCTATCACCAGATCTAATTAAAGACTAAAAAGTTTTGAGATATGGTATTTTTTAATAATAAGTCTATCTATTTCTAGAACTACGTTATTAAATAAAAAATGTATGTTGAATTCATTCAAATGCCTTATTTATCAACTAAAAATATCAATAGTTCTTCTACTTTGACATATCAATAAAATAATTAGATAACTGAGTCCTTCTATAAAATATCTTTAAGTTTATAAAATGAACTGTACTTGAACATGGTGTGTTACAGCTGAATCTTTCAAAATTCAGTTTGGTAGTATTTTAGATAAAAATATTTTCATCAGCTAATTTTGTTCACTGTAGTTCACTGTAAGTGTATTATCTTGTTTTGATGTCAGCATTATGTTAGTTTCAAAAAAAATTAAAATTCTAATATATAGGTAATTCTAATATATAGGTAAATATATTAGAATTCTAATATATAGGTAAATAACCATTGGATCATCTGTTCAACCTCTAACTTCTTGTACTGAACCACTCTCTGACTTAGATATGGATATGAAAAACCATTTTTTTTTATATCACTTATCTCTGTTCAAACTTTTTGAATCAAGAGTGGTTCATTTAGGTCTCTCTCATGAAAATTTAGAAATGACATCCAATTGGTAAGTTTCCCTGGTGCCTTGAAATTAGGACAAATAAATTTAAGAGCTAAGACTGACTCATAATAAGATAGAAAATACTAGTCTTTACATGGCTGCCCAACCAAAGACAATATTTTCCAACCTCTTTGTACCAGATGTGGCTATAGACTAAATTCAGATGTGGCTATAGACTAAATTCTCACCATTGAAATGTCTGGCCTTGGTCTTAAGACATTATGTGACCCTATGCTTCTATGCATCCCAAAGTGTTGAAACATAAAAATATCTATAGTCCAGCCTAACTACAGAAGACAAAATCAGAGGGTATATAGATATCAGAATTTAGAAAGAATCTGGGTCTTTGAATGATTGCCAACTTGGTCTGCTCACTTTGGGATTTTTATATCTGAGGAAAAAAATTCTCTTTTTCCTAAGCTCCTTTACTTTGGGCTTTTTTTTTTTTTTTTTTTAAATAACAGCTTAGCCTTTATCCTAAGTAGGCCAAGAATATGAAATAGTAAATATTATTAGATGGAAGAAGGAGAAAATCAAATGAACTGATAGAGACACAGAATTCAAAATCATGATTCCAAAGGCATAGATAGTCTAAGAGATATAAGTACTAACTTTCATTTTCCCTGTTTCTTATTTAATTTTTGAATCTTGAACCAAGTGTATTCTAACAGAACTGCTTCCCATGGTTAGGTTCTGTAGGTTATAATAAGTTCCTCTTTTTCATTTAAGCTAGATTAAGTTTTCCTTCCAAAAAAGTCATTACTAACTGAATATTTGATCCAAAACCTCAGATTGCAAGTAACTCCTCAGCACGAGGCCTAGATGGGGAGTAAAAAGAATGAAGATGACTCTATCCTGGCGTGTGAAACTGACTCCACATATGCATTAACCAAATGATTTTCTACTGCCTTTGGCACCTAGATGATACATCCTCATAAAAAAAAAAAACAAAAAAACAAAAAACATTTTAGGAGATTCAGAGGCCAAATATAATCAAATTGTTTTGATTAGATTTCTACATAGTAGGGAAGAGTACAATTGAAATCCAAAGCTCCTTTGGCTGTACTAGAGAGAAACAAAAGCAGATCAATGCTCTGTAATTACTGAGATCAAATAAAATAGATTGATAATAATTATAATAATAATAATGGTAGTTTACATGCATGATTCCTGGGAGCCAAGTAATTTATATGCATTCTTATTTAATTTTTACAAAAATTCAAAAGGTAGATTCTTTTATCATTCCACTTATACATCTCAGTAAACTGAGATCTAGAGTGTTAAGAAATTTGCCCAGTATCAGAGATGGACTTGATTTCTGTCTATATTATACAGCGACTGCTACACTTTTAACCTCTTTACTGGACCTTAACAAGAAATTAGCCATGTGCATTATTAGCCTATTCAACCACTCTGCCTTATACAGGCTACTTTAGAATGTCAACTCTGGTCTAGATAATTGTTTTCCATATAGATCTTTCCAACTAAAGTTATTAACAATAACTAAAAGAAGTTTCCAGATACTATGTGGTTTTTATCACATTAAAACAAAAATCAACTTAAGTATTGAAAGTTGCGAAGAGACTTGATCTTAAAAGTTCTTATCATGCACAAAAAAATTGTAATGTGAGGTCACTGATGTTAGCTAAACTTATTGTGGTCATCATTTTGCATTATATAAATATATGAAATCATCATGCTATATATCTTGGATTAATACAATATGCTCATTATATCTTAATAAAACTGGAAAAAGTCAAAATATTATTGAACTTGAACTTTGCTTAATTCAAACCAAGACAGCAAAGAATCTTGGCTATTCAAACCATTACTAAGCTGTTTTATTAGTACAAAGGATATCAATACTAGCCAGAAGCTACCTGCTAAAGACACTTCTGTGTTTTTGCCCCTCTTCATTGACATTAGACAAACTAGTCAAGGGACATTTGTATCAGTTGTCAGAACCCAGAGCAACCAGATTTGCTGACCAACAAAATCATCCCCCCAAATTAGTAGTGTGTCAACACAATGAGGCCCATGAGAGTCACTGGCACCATCACTTATGTCATTATATCTCCCTGTAGAATATAAATATCTCAACCAATAGTCAATATCTGTTGCTATTCTATCCATTTTCTCCTACCAGCTTTTGAAATGGAAATTGTTACTGCAGTTTGGTTGTTTTCCCTTCTCCTATATTTTGAATACAAGGCACAACAAATGTTTGGATAGTGGGGAAGAGTTTATAAAACTAAAACTTTACTATGCAGAGGAAAAATAATCTGGAAAGATTGTTTTAAAACAGATACCCATCATAACCTATATCCTATCTTAATAGGTTTATGGTATTGTGCGTGTGTGTATAATGCATGCCAATGTTTAAACACTCATTTAGATTTTAGTAGATGGACGGTAAGAGGTTCAAAGTTGAATGGTTTTAATTTACATTAGGGAAAAACAAGTAAAGTTTTAAGAATAGAAAGAATGTGTGAGTGCAGAAAGTTGTATACATTTACAGGCAGTCAAGGGTTCCTCTGTGTAACAGAAATAGTGATTCTGTCACTATTATATTTACTATTAATATCACTATATTTCTAGCTCTAATTGTAAAACCTAAGAGAAATTTTACTCAACTGATTATGCCCTTTCCTTGAAAAAAATATTTATTAAAAATATTTATTAAAAATATCAGCACAGTTCCTTCATTTCCTTTTTTCTCACTAGTCACTCTTTCTCAATCACCCTATTATCTGATTACTGTGTATCCCCTCTGTTTTGAGCACTCTCAGAACCAGATTTATAGAATATTACTCAATCCCACAAGCCATAGACGATTAGGCAAAGCCTCCGTCAGACCCCACCTCAATCATTCAGTCTTACTTCCAGGAATTCAGAATTAATTTTGAAATGGTCACTCACTGCTAGCTGTTTAATCGGAACTAGAGCTTGACATTTGGGGCCCCTTTTGGTAATATGTCTAGTGACAGGCAGAATGTTGAGATGGCCCTCAAACTTCTTTTTCCTCTCCTTCTTGTGTGTGGAGTGTGCATAGGATCGAGAACATGATGGATCTCTCCAATGATCAGACTGTTACGTGACAAAGGAGAGGGGATTTTGCAGATATGATCATTTGCCTCCGAGGTAATGAAAGGGAGATAATCCCATGTAGGCCTGGCTTAAGCAGGTGAGCACTGCCAGGGACCTGGCCCTTCCTGAAAGATGAGATTAGAAGGATGAGAGAGATTCTCCTGCCAGCATTGAAAAGCCCAGCAGCCTTTATTTCTACAGCTACAAGAACTGAATTCTGCCAGCAAGCAACGAGCAATGATGAGTGCCCTGAGCCCTGGCTGGCACTGTGGTTCCAGCTTGGCAAGTCCCTGGTAGAGACCCAGCTAACCCATGTCCAGGCTCCTGACCTCTGGTGCAGTGAAATAGTGAATTCATGTTGTTTCAAGCCACTGTTTCTGTTACATAGTTTCCATTGTCACATGGCAATAGAAAACTAACACATTATTTTTGAGGAAGCACAGACAACCATACAGGAGAGGTAGAAAGAAGAAAGAGAGGGAGGGGGGAAAAGAGAGGGAAGGGGGAAAAAGAGGGAGGAAAGGTGGGAGAATGTGATCCAGAAGCTAAAAAAAAGAGATCACCTAAACTCAGAGACTCATATAAAAAGAGAGGAAATATATGCTTCCATTTCTGACGGCTTTTCAGTTTCTGATTCTAGTTTCTCCTGAGATCTGACTGCATTTTTTGTATCATGTAATAATTCTGACTAGTTCAAGCACAACCTCATAAATTAAGCTAGTTTGTATGGGTTATTGTTACTTGGAATTGAAAGGCCTCTACTAAGACTCCATAATACTTTTGCTAAAACAAAACAAAACAGGAAAGAAAAAGTCTTCTGCTCTAAATGCTGAATCGATAAAACAGTGCTTCACAAACTCTAAGTGGGGAATGAGTATATGTAAATATTAATTCCTTGAGTGACTCCATTTACTACATAAGTTCTCTCCCATGAAGACGCTGATTTGATGCTATGTCACATGGTTTTTGGGTGCCTAGTAGCTCCCATCCCATCCCACTCCATACTACTATTCTGGCAAATGAAAAAGCTAAGGAAAACTTTCTCCGTTTCCCATTTGTCTGATTAAAGCATTCAAACACAGAGTTTGATAGACTCATATTTTGTCCCAAAGGGACATTAACGGTAGTAGATGATACACATCCCTTGAGCCCTCATCTTTGTAACTGCAGAAGTGCTCTGCCGGAGAGATTTATCCTCCCCTCCACTCCGCGGCCATGGCTGAGTGCTCAGGTCATACACACAGGTCAGATCGGAAGGACATGAGGTTGATATCTCAATGACAGATGGAGAATGGTAAATACATATCTCAGATTTCTTTCTTGGGATAATGCTAAAACATGTTTTACAACATCTCTTGAATTTTCCAGGGGGACTGAGCTCTTATTGCCCTCCGTGGTAATTAGCTTGTATCTTTTTCCTTTCTTCTCTCCACTGTCCTCTTCTCCTGTTCTCCAAAAACCTACTCACAATATAGGCATTTGCCCTCAGCATTCCACCAAAATTATTCTGATATTCAACAATGATCTCTATATTGCTAGATCTAATGGTTAATTTTTCTAATCATTAGAGAAATAACTATATTTATAATGTGATACCATTTTGACTAGTCAAAAAACAGTAACATTGATAATAATCAAAAATGAAAACAGTTTAGTTACTTTAACACGGTTGGTGGGAGTGTAAATGCTATATAACCTTTCTTTTTGTAAATTTGTCAGTAACTAAAATTGTAATTCTGCTAGAGTTCCCATAACGAAGTTCCAGAGACAGAATAGGTAAACAATGGAAATTTATCTTCTCATGGTGCTGGAGGCTAGAATTCTATGATCAAGATGCAGACAGGCTGGATTTCTTCGGAGGCCTCTCTCCTTGGTTTGCAGATGACTATATTCTCGCTGTGTGCTCACGTGGCTGAACCTCATTCTGTGTGTCGCTTGTGTCCTAATCTCCTCTTTTTATAAGGACATCAGTCATATTGGATTAGACCATCTCCTCATATGATGTCATTTTACCTTAATTACCTGCTTAAAGGCCCTGTCTCCAAATACAGTACATTCTGAGATATTGGGGATTAGGAATTCAATGTACAAATTTGGGAGGCAGAATTCAGCCCATAACAGATATCAACTTTAGAAATGGACATACCCTTGAATTTAGGAAATCCACAGGAATACATATAGTTTGTGATTCCCTTGCTGTGGGAGCTTGCCCATCTTTTAAACCACAGCAATCTTTTCTAACTGTGGTTGCATTGGGGCTAGATCCAGAGACTTGAGCCTTGGTGACTCAAGTCTGAAGACCAGAGTATTTCATCTTACACGCAGTTGACTGTTTCCCACCACCTGGACATACATGACCTAGACTAGACCAATCAGTATTGTTAACTGGACATTTCTAAAGTATTTAGGAAAATTATTCTTTCTTTGGATGTTGGCTTGGATAGGTGGATATGGTCTTCCTGCCATATTAAAGGAATCTCTCAGAATGACAGACACCAAGCGAAGAAAAGTGGCGAGATGAATAGATAGATGCCTGATGACATTGTTTAATCCATAAATCTAACAGTTCTTGAATAACACACACTTTTTGGTTTCTCAATTTAACTTTAGGCAATAAATAGATTTTGTTGCTGAGCTATTTGAATTGCATTTTTGACATGTGCAACCTGAGTCCCAACTAATACACATGTGTACTCAGAGTCTTAATTCCAAATGTTCATTGAAATATTGTTTTGAAGTTAAAATGGAAATAATTTGAATTCTTTTAATATGGCAGTCATTTAATAAATTGTGTTATAGCTAAACTGTGGAATGAGGTGAATCTATATGCGATGACATAGAAAAACTATAATACATTTATTGAATAAAGAAAGTAATCATCAAATAAAAGTATGAACCTACTTATATGTGTATGAATTTATATGTAAATGTATAAAGTATGGATATAGTGGTTATCACGGCAGAAGTGGGACGGGGTCAGTATCGAGATGAAGTCAGATTTTCATCATTTGTTATCTATGTTTGCATGTTTTCTTTCTCTTTCTAACATTTAACATATACACTCATCCTTTTAAAATGATGCTTTTTGAGCTTTTGAATTATTCTAGCTCACATGGCTAGTGCATAAAGTAAGTATATGAGAGATGTTTATAGATCAACGTGTTTAAGGGTGCAGAAGGCAGAATAACGGACCCCCAAGTGGAACCTGGGAATATGTTACCCTACACGGTAAATGGGACTTTAATCTAAGGTTAAAGACAATGAGATGGCAAGATTAGTGTGGATGATCCAGGTAAGCCAACCTAATCACATGGTTTCCTAAAAGCAGAAGATCTTTCCCGATTACAAAGAACCAAGGGGAACGTAGCCACAGTTGGAACTCCATCCACTAGTGCTGGGTTTGAAGAAAAAGGAAGGGGCATGAGCTAAAGAATGTACATGGTTTCCAGAAACTGGAAAAACAAGAGAAAACAGATTATTCCCTGAAGTCTTCAGAAAGGAATGCAGCCCTGTGGCCCGCAGACATTTTGATTTTGGCTACTGTAGAGCAGAGTTAGAATTCTCACCTATAGAGCTATATGATAATAAAGTTGTATTTACTAAGCCGCAAGCTTGTGGTTATTTGTATCTTCAGCAACAACAAAACAACAACAACAACAACAACAGTAAAATCATTCCAGAATTTACTATAATTTTATTAAAACCTCAGAAGTCATCTTGATACCAGCATCATTTCATTCATTCTATATTTTGTGCACTTTTTGTATGCCCAGACCCTCCCTATACCTCATTATGATAAAAAATCAATGCCTACAGAAAAAGCAAGATGAGCTCTTCTCAGTGTGCAGATGAACATAAACATACAATATATGGTGAAAAATATATACTTTAACTTGGATCTTAAAGTACTTAAATAACTTACATGCTTGAACTTCAAACTGCAGAACACTACACATCAAGAGGGAGTCAAAGAGAAAAATGCCCTAGATTTAAAAATGGAACAAGGCCCAGATGGATTCACTGAAAGGTTGCAATTCTCTTCTAAAAGTGCAGACACAGATCGTTAACTATATATAAGGGAGCCATTCAATAGAAACTCAAAAATGCAAAAAATAACAGTTTCGGCCCAATTCTCTAATGAGCAGGAAATTGTTCTTTAAGTAACTAAAGTAACATGAGCTTAGGGAGGGCAAAGTTAATTTTGCAGTTGCATTTATAATGACTATAACATTGAAAAGAACAAAAACAAACGAAAGGCAGATGACTTGACAACAGTCTGAGATCATAAGACTGAATAATATCTACAGTGACATATTTGTTAAAGTTTCATGTACAGATATATTAATTAGATGAAGCAGGTGAGAAAGATTAGCAAAAGATGAAAGGCAAAGCTTCACTTTTATAGTGAGAGTGTTCAAGTAAAGCAGTATTAGATGTGATTGTAATAATGATAATAATGAAAATTACTATCTACATCCTCAGATACAGCATGATCAGTGTACACAGAAATTAAGAAATCACACATCTTAATTATTGCTGAGACAGGAAGCATAATTAATTAGTAAATTAAATAAAATATATTCATGATACAAGCAGTTGATTTCCTGCTTTTTGCTTTAAACTTTAATATATAATTTGAATGTATAAAAGAGCCTGCCTCTGTCATTATAGTTATCTCTATAAGATTATAAGATATACCACTGCGTACAATAATAGTTTCTTTTTTTTTTTTAGGCGAGGTAAACCTTGGTTGAACCCAAAGATTGCAAGGACCTTGTCAGCTTACAATTCTTTATTTTTTTTATTTTTATTTTTTACGCCTACAGCAACTGGTCTTCCTAGGTGGTCTCCCATCCAAGTACTAACCAGGCCCGACTCTGCTTAGCTTCCGAGATCAGATGGGATCGGGCTTGTTCAGGGTAGGATGGCCGTAGACTTAATAGTTTCTTAATTATTATTTACTAGTTCATTCCATATCATAGAGCTTCAGAAATATGTACCTTATTAGCCTTTTGAAATTCCAAGAAATTAAACTGCTTGTCTTCTCTGAACTCGAAGGTAACTTAGCTTTTCTTTTTGTTCCACATCTTTTCTCATTTTTCTTACTTGCTTTCTGCACACAGTCTCAACCACTTCCTGCTTAACTGTGCTCTTTTCCGAACTTGGTCGCCTGCTCTCTTCTCATTCTCTTCCTCCTCCCTTCCTCCTCCTCTTCTGCATTTGAGCAGCAACTATGTGTCAAGCACCATACCGAAACTCAAGGGTATGCAGATGGATAATAACCTCAGCAAACTAGCATTCTTTGCCAAGACAGGTTGATAAAACCAAAAATTATAATGGAAAGTTGAAAATATTGTAGGAAAGAATGCTGTGAGAGACAGAATAGCTGTGGGCATCAGGTAAAGCTTGCCAGAGGAGGTGATGCTAGATTTGGGTTTTATTCAACAATAGTTATTGGGTGAAAAAAGGGAAAAATGGCTCTGCCTCCTCGCATACTTCTGTCATCTCTGTGTGTGCGCGCGTGTGTGGGGGAGGTTATCTCAGAACCCCGCAAGAACTAAATATCACTCACAAACAAAATTGGCTTTTGATAGCTATAGCACTCAAATTTTTGGTCTCTATTCTAAATGTAGTGGGAGAGATGAAGGATTTTAAGAAGTATTCTGACACTTCTTTCCTTTAATTGCCATTTTCCTGATCTGTTTGTTTCAGTAGAAGAGGAACTTTGGATGCTGTATTCATAGCTGGCAACTTGCACTGCCTCTAGTTTTGTCTGAAAGTTTTAATTCTGACCTAATACCATTTAATATTTCCAAATAATTGCAACGGCACAAAATTAGATAATACATATAAAATAACTCAGCATAGCACTTCACACATGTTGTAACAAAGAATCTGTCTTAAATAAAGAAAGTTTAAAACGGGAAGTAGAGAAGAGATAACGGTTTGAATGTTTAGTTTTGAATATAAAACTTCATCACTTAATTTGTTCTTATATCAACAAAAACTTCTAAATTGTTACAAAATATACAATTATCTTTCTCCACTATAGTATAAAACCAGTTTTTTTTTTTCCTAGGAGTTTGGTTCTAATGGGAAAATGGAAGATAAGGGTGAAAAGTTGAGTGAGATCATATATTGATTAAGATTTTAAAAAATGATAAACATGAATCGAAGGGAGAAAAAGTCAAGTTTATGAGAGACGCAATAATTAGAATCTAAACAAGTAATTGTTCCAAGAAGATTCAAAAGGAGACATTAGGTGATGTGATCCAGGAAAACCCTCTTAATAGGAAAAGGTTAAACTTAATCCAAGATGGAGAGGAATTAATTTATCTCCTGCGAAATTTACCCTGAAAGATTTGTTGAGCTCCTACTATAAGCAACATACCTAATTTATCTGGGACTAGATTCTACATTTAAAAGTTCACTTATTAATGCAGTATAATTCTGAAGAGGCGCAAGGGTCCGAGTGAAACTTAGCTGCTTGCACTCTCAGTTGTGAGTGATTATGTACCTATGCCACATTTCTAGTTGGGGATATTTCTATTTTACATGAAGCTGTGACTGTTTTATCACATTTCCTTTGAGATTAAGAATAGGAAAAAAAAGAATAGAGATATCATTCACTTATTTTTGACAATTACTGATCTCTTTAGTTTTGCACATTTTAGTGTTGCTTTTTAAATTCTTTCTGAAATATTTTCAATTGCTACGAATAATTATACAGAACTTAAATAGGAATTTAATCAAATTTGTACAGGTTAAGAATACCTGCCTCAGTCTTATTCTACATTATTCCCTCTGAGTTATTTCTCTCATGCTAATAACTTACATCTAATTTGGGGAAGCTTTTAGGCAAAGTTAATTTTATTATTATTGCATTCCAGGTTTTCTGCCTCCCACCTATGGTCTATGTTGTGTTTTATTCTTCTCTGAAAGCACCTGTTTTTAAATTGTTAAAGTTGAAATCATACATAAATTATTTCATTTATTCACCATCTGTGTCTTCTTATCTGTGCATTAATTCTTAATTTTTGATTATCTTTTAACTTAATTATGATGGAAATTACTGAAAAATAACAGCAGAACGTCAAGTTCATAAATTCTTCCAGTGTGACATTAGTATTTATAATCATGCCTGTATAAATCTAAGGGATCTGGAGTCTGAAAAACCCTTGAGTAACATGTCACAACGAATATATGCTGATGGAACCAGCCTCTGTAAGACAGAGGTTGCCTCCTCATGGCCTGTGGCTATAATCCTGCCACAGATATTATCTATTCGTTTTAGAGAGTGTTTTAAAAACATTTGAGTTATGTGCCAACATTTTGAAATTTGAAGTTAACATGCAATTCTAAAAAATCTAGCTTCTCTTATCAAGCTATGAACTCTAGGAGGAATGAAGCCATGTGCCTGCGTGGCTACAACTGGCTGGACCAAGGATAGAACATGAGCTCTACAAGTTGCCTTAGTCAGTCCCTAGGTAGCTTGTTTAGGACATCAGGAAGTAGAAGAGGAGAGCAAAAAACCAAACCAACACAAAACAAAAAACACACAAAAAAACAGATGAGCTTGGAGGACCTACTGGAAACGTGTTCTTTGTGCTATGCTACAAGTAATAGGAAGCTACTAAAGGTTTTCAAGCAGGCAAATGGAATGAAAAGATTTGTTGTATGGGATGATCATTCAGTATAGAGAACTGACTGAGATTGATCAGAGTGGAAGCGGCAAAGCCAGTCAGAAAGCTACTGAACTGTTCCAGGCATGGTAATGATTATGAGTGACAATAGAGTTGGTAAATGGACACGTTTGGAAAAACAAAAATCATGACATGGATTATCAGTGCCCAGTGGACTGGATATGTGAGATTCACGGGAGAGAGGTGAAGAAGGAAACTTAGATGACAGGGCTGCTCGGTGGGGAAAGTTGGAGGAGGACCAGGTTTGTCAAAGTAAAGCTCCTCTGTGCAGAGGTGGAAATGGTGTGTTTGAGGGTTTCCTGAGATATCCTTGCGGAGGTCCCAAAGGTAAATGCTGTGGAGCGAAAGAAGAAGACGAGGCCTGGAAGAGAAGAGTAGTCTGGGAAAAGGGAATAGAGGCAACAGCCAGGGAAGAAGTAAGAAAATCAGGACAATGAGCACTTGGAAAACTAAGATAAGAAAGCATGTCACTAAGGGGGCGTTTCAGAGTGGCAAATGTAGACTGAAGAATGAAAACGTTCATTGTATATAGGAACATGGAGGCTATTGCACAAAGTGCCTTTTTGTGCATTTTGAAAAAAATGCACCAATATAGTGTGCATATATATATGTGTGTGTATGTGTGTGTGTATCCATAAAAATTTTACTTTGTCATTAATTTAACTGTAACGTAAAACAAACTCCATAATTTATACTGTAAGGTTCTAATATTAGTTTTGAGTTTATTCCTCAATAAAAAATGATAAAAAATAACCTACTTTATTATTTTCAATTTTAGTCTGACTATATTCATCTTTTATTTTTACATTTGATCTCAGTTGATAAAATTAAATGGATTGTAACACTCAGTATTAGAATATTGTTTTTCCCCAAGTAGAATCCTTACATATTTATTTTCTTGTTCATCTATCTTTCTTTATTTCATTTTCCCTACCTTCATTGTTACCTATAACGTACAGATATCTAATGCATGTTTTAAAACCATTTATACATCTCTTTATTAAAAAATAATGTTCATCATGATGTCATATCTATAAAATTACATTAATGTCACTGTATTTGTGTTTCATTTTTTTCTCTTCATGTTGGCCTTGGTCGATCTCGAAATTTATGTTAATATGTGTAGATGTAGTTTACTTTAACAGCTGTAGGATATCCCAGTGTTTCTATATACCACAGTTTGTTTATTCATTTATTTATTGCTGAACACTTATTTTCCTTTCTTTACTATTACAAAATACATAATGCACAAACACACACAGTCATGAACATCATACATGTCTATTTACTTGGTTTAAATTTTGCTAGGGCATAGAGGTCCTGGCTTGCAGAATATGTATAATTTAAGGTTTACTAAATGTTTACAAAATTTATTTTCAGAATAGCTGTATCCATTTTCATAAGCTTCCCTGTGCTAAAGCCTGAGGATTTTATTATAATTTGTAGGTTGTTTTATATCTGGAATGTCTTATGCTTCGCTTTAAGTTTCAAGTCTTTCTTATAAGATTTCTCAGTAGATGTGTTTCCATTGACAAGCTCTGAAAAAAAGATCAGATTTCATACACCCAATTCTTATTAAGAGTTCTTACAGCTATCTCTTTTATTTTATTTTTTATTAACGTAAGTATTTACAATTTATTTTACTTTTAGCTTTCTCATCTCTTTTATCTAAGCATTTTGTGTTCCAGTCAGCATCTCTGTATACTATGTGGTGAGCGGAACTATTTATTATGATGTTATTCTCTGGAAAAAGACTGGAGAAAAGGAGATGCAGAAAGGAACAGCTTTGTCCAATTTTCCTATCCAGCTTTTATTGAAATGACTAATAGGATTCTCAAATTTGAAAAAAAATACTGCAACACTGCTGAAAATTAGGAAGGAGTATTACCCACATATTGGGAATAATAAGGAATTATTATGAGATATAGTGTATATTAAACTAGTTTTGAGACAGTTACCAAGGAACACCTTATACCTGCGTCTTTTCCTATGAAATGATATGGTCCCAGGGAAATTACTAGGGAACACCTGAACATCTAAACTGATTCGTGAGATATGAAAGCAAGAAAACCTTTGAATGTTTTATGATTTGGGTTAATTTTTCCCCCCTAATACAATGTAGTATCTGAAAACGGTGACAATATCATAATTTGGTCAATGGCTAAAATAAACAGAAAGACAGCCAGGAGTAGAGCTGGTAACAGGTGTGGCTGGAAGCAGTAACCATAGGGTTGCCTAGTCGGGTCTGCCCAGAGAGGACGGACGTCATAAGTTGAGCACCTTTGCTGCTGGCTCACCATTCTCAGAGACGGGAAGATACAGACATGAGATTCCTCTGTTAGGATGCTCTAGGTTTTATCCCCACCAACCTCAGGTAGCTTGATCTTTGAGCTGATAATACAATTTTTTATCAATCACCTCTCCAGCTTGACATTTTTGTTCTGGATGGACCTAGGTGAGGTTTATCTAATAAGATGAGAAACAGCATTCTTCGACTCTGACATCTGATTTAATGATATAAACAAGAAGTAGAGCTACTATTTAGTACAGCAACAGATAAGCCACATGAAATTAAGATTTACTTTTTGCTTTTTCCTTGTTCTAGGTGTTATGTCAGTCAGGACACAAAGACTTATTTTTAAAATCCTAGAGAATTAAAATTTGGGTGTGGGTTCAGGTTTCATTGATATTTTTTTGATATATTAATTCAAATAATGTCCAAAAGATGGTTCAAGGGTAATAGATCAGCCTATTTGTCTACTGTCTTCTAAACTCTTCAGAATCAATCAGATCTAAGTATCCTCTTTGGAAATTAAAAAAACAAAACAAAACAAAACAAAAAAACTTTGACTTTACTGGTGATAGTTCTAGAGGTTCAAAGCAAGATGGTACATTTGAATATTTTCTTGGGGT
>NW_006442103.1:7946577-7990353 GCF_000325575.1 Pteropus alecto | reverse complement strand
TACATGTAAGCCCACAAACTGAATTGTGTGTCATTCTTCCTTGCTAGTAGAGGCTGGCTGTCTTTGCTAGTAGAGGCTAAAAGTGCCAAATATGCACTTTCTTTGTCTTCTTTGTTATTAATGCATGTAATGGGACCAAATCCTGACCGATGGAAACTTGCTGGGCAAATTTTGGGAAATACTTTCCTATATAATAAAGAGATATTCAACCAAGGGCCCCCTTTTTTGGTAAGTGTAGCTGTCCCTACGTGTTTTGCTCAGAACTGTCGCAGCCATCTTATGTTCAGGAAGGGGCACGTCACCAGCGCACTGAAGATTGCAGAGCAACTATACCCTTGATATTTGACTGAGTATCTGCACGCCTCTGGAACTTTTCTGCCCTGTTCTTTTTTGTTACATAATATAAGACATAACTCTTCGTGTGCCAGTTTTCTGGCCTCTGACGATTACCTGCCCTGATGTTCATGCCAGAGCAGATGAAGAATTGTTTTAGTTCTCGATATCTTCCAAACGCATCTTTGCTGTGATCCCAAATGTACTGTTTATCAGTTACTGATTTCACAGTTCTGATTTCTTGATTCTGTCATCAGAAATAGGGAGCTCATATATATAGGTGAAATTCTAAAATCAGAAAAAATTGATAGAAGTTATAAAAAAGGAGGGGGAAGAATAGTAACACAAACGTTTATATCATAGCTCGCATTTTGTTTAACTCAAATTTATCCTCTTATTTTTTTAGAGCTATAAATCTGGACAATTTTCTCAATTATAGCCAGGGAAAATTGGGGTAAGCTATTCCATCATAGCTTTTTAGAATGGTAACTGTCAAATTTTCATGAACCTATGTGTGATTAACATTTGAAACAGGGCTCTGTATCACCATGCCTGTAATGAAGATTCTAATAGCAATACACCAGAGAATGAGAAGAAGCGGGAGAACTTTTTCACTTGGTACAAATGACATTCCTGAATAGATCTTTCTAGTGTTAATATTATTAAACAGAGAAGAAAGAAACCATTATTTTTAGCCTATGAAAAGATTCTACAATGACAAAAAAGAAAAAGAAGATGGTCATACCATTCAAGGATAAGACAAAAAGAAGCTTTGAAAAAATTTTTTTTTGCTGTAAGAAAAAAAGAATAAAAGTTAGAATATAAATGTCTGTGCTTTCAATAGAATTCAATATAACTTGGATTCTCTGTAACAAGAGATGAAATGTGAAATGGTAACACAAAAGACATATGACAAAAATTCTGGCTGAGAGTCAGATTGAAATAAAACAGAGATTGATGAGATTGGGAAATATTAAAATTAAATTAAATGTAGCATCAGGGAGAAAAAAAAATCCCTTGTACTTTAGGGACAGAAAATAACAGAGTTGACACTGTAGAAAGAGAGTGAAGGAAAAATATATCATAGAATAGGGAGAATGGGGGAAAGAATGAAAATAACAGGCAGAGAACAGAATTAAACTTAGATATAATTGATGCTCCCTATAGAAACCTCAGAACACAATGGAATAGAAACTATAGTAAAAAATACAATTGGAAAAAGTCAAAAAACGTTACGTGCCTGCAGGTTGAAAGAGTTCAACAGGGTTCTAGGAAAGATTAATGAAAATATATCAATGTCTATATAAATTATGGTGACTTTCTTTAAAATTTCAGAAATAGAAATAATTCTATAAAAATCTAAGCAGAAAGTTGTATGGTCGAAGGACTTGAATTGATATTGAGTAGAAAAATGGAAAACATGTATTTGATATCAATACTTTTTTTAAAGCAAGATAGTAATAAATTAAAAAACCTGGAAAATACTTGCCTCTAGAGGATATGAGGATGAGAGAGAAAAATAATAGTTTATTTAATGATTCTAGTGATATTCTAATTCTTCTGTTAAATTTTGAGATTATTAGGTTTCCTTGTATTATCATGCTTTATAACTTTCATATACATCACATACATTTTATTATATGCATCAAAAATTCATTCCTTTGTTATAACCTCTTATCCCTCCTATCATTTTTTAACTTATTCTTATATGTCCTTGAAATCTTATGAATCATCATTTTCTAGGGCCTTTACAGTGGGTTTCCTTCAATCTTCATCTTCTTTATCCAATATATTACATTATTCTTAATTTCACCACATTTTTTACTAATATTATCTATTTTTCTGACTTTCCTTTTGCATCAATTGAAGTAATCATTTTGTGTTGACGTCCTCCAAAAAACCACACTACAACTTCCCTTCCTGTCTTCTCAGTCACAACGAAACACTACCATCCATCTACACAGCTGTCCATATCATTCTTTATTCCTTTCGATTTTCCCCATCTTTACATTTATAACACTCTCCAACATATCCTGTCTAGATTCTCTAATGCAACATGCAGTCTTAAGCAAAATCACATGCTCCAAATTATAGTCAAAGTGATATCTCAAAAGTGCACTTGTAAATGTTGTTATATCCTCCAATGGCACCTTACTGTTATAAGATAAAATAATTATAATGGACTACTATGCAACAATTAAAAATGTTTTCTAAAACTATGAAACAATATTTAGAATATACTTGAATTAAAAGTATGTCATGGAGTTTATAAAAGTTGATTTTAGTTTTGTAAAAATAATGTTTATGCATACATGTAAATCTATCATCCATCCACCTAGGTCTATTTTTATCCCTTTTAACATATTCACTACCTCTCTATCCACACACATTAAAGAAAATACTGTGAAGAAACACATCAAAATGTTGTGTTTCTCCATGAATTAAGGAGTTAACGAGCTATTTTTCTTTCTTATTTACATGTTCCTGCACTTCTCAAATGTCTACAATTCATGTCTGTGCTTTCCATTTTTTTTTACAATGTGTATCTATTAACATAATAAGTAAAATAAGTTAAAAAGATAAGCAAAATGTTATTTCCTCTTTTAACCTCCTACTTTTTTCGAAAACAACTAAAAAACTGAGAGAAAAAATTTAGCAATGTTAGATCCTATGAGATTCAGTCTGATTTAATCCCTGCTCCTTTGTACCAAGTAAATGTCAGCTAACTTCACTTTGCCAGATGTGAGGCATTTATCCATGAATGTTTGCTCATTTGACAATATTAGCTCTGGCTTAAGTCAAATGTTACTTATAGGGGAAAGAGAAAAACATTGATATTTAAAGCATCCTCACCTATATATGCCTCTCTCTCTCTCTCTCTCTCTCTCTCTCTCCCACGCACACACACACACACACACACACACACACAATTTTCTCTGTATCCGTTTAGATCATATCCAGCACTTTGCTCTCTGCTTCCCCTCCAAATATCATTTTGAGGGTCTTCCTTGCAAATTATTCAGTACAGATCCTACCACCTAATTAGTGGTAGTTGTGTCACCACAGTATGTAGTGTGACCAAACACTAGATTTCTAGAATGAACACTAGATTTCTAGTTTAATGATCACCACTAAGAGATCAGAGACTAGATTTGAGTGTTTTCCCTCTTACATCTCTGTACCACTCCAAGGTAAAAATGTACCTCATGGACAAATGGAGCTTCTAGCATTCTTTTAATTGGTATTCTTAATAAGTGAGGGGGTTCCACTGTTTCCCATGTTTTAGCCATACCTAAGCCGAGCCCTCTTTCAGCACGTGGTCAGACCAAGTACATACCAGGCACTGTTACTGGTCCTGCAAATATGCTCAATAAGAGAGAACCCCAGCCCGCAAGGCATTCTCATTTAGCTTTCCCCAAAATAATACCACTGGCACATCTATAGCAATAGCATTATATCCATGCCTATAAAGTCATTATTTAATTAAGCCTTGCATTGCATGTGATTCATGCAGAAAATTTATTTCACTTCTTCTTTGAAGGTTTTTAAAGAAAATTTAAGATGGCTACTCCAAGTTGATTTTCATGAGAAGAAAATCTAGATTCACATTATGCCTGCTTTCTTCCGAGCTTTATCATAAATTTCCAAAATAATACTTTAAGATACAAGGTATAAATTGTATTTTAATTTGATAAAGACATGTGCCTATATAGTCCAAAAATTTCTTATCACCATAAGGAGAATTTGGGTATTCATCATTTTAACTTATGCTCCTACTTACAGCTTTAAGGTACTAGGAAAACTGTGGATGAAATTCAAACCAAAACAGAGGCTTCACACAGGCAAGAGTGTTCTCTTCACTGGTTGAAAGGGCAATCCAATATGCGTTGTGAAGTCAGACATGGATCTGAGTATTTCCTTTGGTAATTATTGGTGTTATAACCTCTGATAAGTTATTTTATTTTAATTAAACTGGGAAAATAATAATCACTTTACAGGATTTTGAAAAGTATTAAAAGAGATGGTATATATAAAGTCACTACCATGTAAAAATGAAAGAACTCAATAAATGATCATTTCTCTCTTGTTTCTATAAATAGTGTAGGCAATTAAGAGGAATTTTCTCTAAGCTTAAGAGGATGTGAAACTAGAGCCTCGTCTGGGCCCAAATTGTACCTCCATCACTGTGATACTTTCATGTCCTAATTTATAAGCCCTTTGCTCTTAGAGATGGTGGAAAGATTAAATGGATTATGATATATAAAGAACAGTGGCTGGAATGTAGTTAGTAGCAGCTATTAGTACTGTTGTTGTTGTTGTTGTTGTTGTTGTTATATTTAATGAACAAAAGGAGCTTTCTCCACTCAGAGGTAATCTCTATGTAGCTGCTGTGTCTGTGAATTTGGTAAGATATGTCTAAGAAAACAAGACTTTTCCAGTCCCTATGCTAAAGCAGATTAAGAAATCAATCAACATTTGTACATGAGCAACACCTTTATTCAATCCTAGTCCTTATTTTTACTTAAGGAGCTCGTGAGAGAACCAAACCATCTTGTAATTCCATGCAAGAAATTAAGTAAGTCATTAGCTCAATATGTCCTCCCCATTCTGGAGTTTCTGCAGGTGTGTCCAAGATAGTTCAATTTAGTTTGTTTCAGTTCATTATTAGCTCAATTATCTCTCACCCTTTTCTTTCTTCCCTCCACTCCTTTTACTCATAAGGAGACTATCAAGAAACTTTGAACACTGTTTCTTCCCTAAGAGCTATATTTCACTTTTAGTAAGTTACTGGTAAGTTACTCTGTAGCTGCTGATAATTTATCACCTCTGATAGCCTTCTTTAATGAAGACTTAGTTAGATAATATTGCCAGATATTTTCTTTTTTCAAGAAATCCTTAAGAAAATATCTCGATGTTATTATTATTTTAGATACCAATGGAAAAATATTTCTATAAAACTGCTTCCTTTCTAGACTCATTTTGAAAAACAGAAATGCAAAAACACCATGGAAATGTAAAATGTGTGTGTATGTTTGTGTATGTGTATATATAGTATGCATATTATATATGTATAATTACATGTATTCTATATATAATTACATATATTATATATTACATATATAATTACATATATAACATTGAACCAATAATCCTTAAAAACATTTTTCTTTTTTTCCCTACCATTTAAATACTGCTTTGCTAGTTAATGTCTATTTTCTAAATAACAACACAAGTCGTCAGGCATGGATGTGGATGATGGAATTTGCAATGTCATAACCATGGAAATTAGTTGTAAATATTCATCTGTGTGCATGTGTGTACACCTAACATGTACACATTTTTCCTGTGCATTTCTTAGTCTAATTTAACATTCATCATGTCGAACTCTTGGTCGTGTAACGTGAGACGAGAGAAATGAGGTTGCTCATCGAAGCCTTGGTGATAGAAGCACAGCACTCTGAGGACTCCAGGGAAGCTTTTTACTCGTCTCTTGTCCCTCAGGAGTTTACATTTTCTGCTTTATCTCTGGGATTGAATTTAGTGACAAGTGCACATAGAAAGTCTACGAGAAATGCCATGGGAGCTGCTTAACAGCATTCAGATGCGGAGATGGCATTTGAGTCCCCAGCAACTGGCCTGCCTCTTTTGCATTAGAAATCTTAATCAGGTGAACTTGTAGGGCAGTTGGCTAAGGGACCATCTACATATCTGTTTTCACCAGTAAAAAAATGTATCCTATTTTTGAATCGAATCTGAAGGTTAGACATCTGAATAATTTTTATTTGATTGGCATGCCTAAGGTATAAGATGGCTAGTTCTTTGAAATACGTAGAACTTGCATTTTTCTACAATTGCTCTACTACATGGTCCTATTTTATAAATTATATTTTTGCTACAGTCTTCTACTCTGTGATTTTGGTCAGTTTACAATAACTGACCAGCATGTTTCAAATTATACTATTGTAATGCTTATTTGGCATTTTATGAGAGAAAAATTAATCAGTTGACTATGATCTGTAATTGACAGCCAAGCTTTATAATTAATGCTGTGCTTGAAATGGGTACACATTTGATTGCAAATTATATGTAATTTAATTGAAATGTTGCAGTAATCTTCCTACCATTAAATATTTCTAGAATTCTAAGTTTACCTGAGCTGCATGACATTAAGAACAATGAAGATATTTTCTCTTTTATTCATTGGTAAATACAGTATAATTCATTCAGTAGTATGGAATTAAGAAAGATATGAGAAATGAATATAAAAGCAAATGACTGAATTGGAAAAGTAATAAAAATGTAATCACTGAAGCTATGAGGAAAGGTACTTTGCAACTGTGCTTAACAACTCTGAATTGTTGTTAAAATACAAAATAATTCCATTTTGCATAATATTTTAAAATTCACATAAAATAAGTGGTTTAAAATTGAAATATTTGCAGGTACAAAGAATTAACCTCACCCTCCAGACAAAATGTTTAAGGTTAAATATAATAGAATCATAAATCTTCTGTAATTCTTATTAAAGGAGAAATATCTGCAGTATCTGAGTTAGATTTCTTTCAACCAAAAACTCCCATTCTGAAATGCTAGCATTCTGACACAGTGACAAATTGCTGGAACAAATGCTAAATAGTTAAATGGACAGGTGATGGATGGCCTCATAAGCCTTGCAGGGCAGCCTGTGTAAGATACTAATTGGTTCTGTGGAACTGGTTTTAGTCAATAAATTCACTTGAGAGATTTTTTTGTTAGACATCTTTAAAGAATGCAGTGCTGTAGGTGGCAAACCAGTTGCAACATATTAGGCCACCAACAACTTTATTATACCCACTGTACATGGTATCTCTTTTCTTAGATCTAGCCTATACTCAAACACTAAATATTCACCATTAAGACCAATGGTGAGATTTTTTTATGAGTTCTCAATTTTACCATTTCACTTTTGAGACTGCCTATTTTTCTCACTTCAAAAGTTACCTTCTTTTTTTCTTCTTTCAGAAAACATCTCAACTTGAGCTTTTATTCAAATAAAATTTAAGTAATAAAGTTTTTTTTTTTATCCTATTGGATCAAAATATGAAGAATAATTTTTTCCCTATATATGTGAATTTAGCGGATCTAACATTTTTTTTTAAGACAAATTGATTCTTTTTCCATTTTCTGTTTGAAAATAATAAAATTGTGTAATATTTATCAAATTCATTTTCAAATTTCAAAAATCTTGTTTAGTGGAAAGAAAGGGGAAGAAGGAAAGGAAAGAAGAAAGGAAGGAAGGAAGGAAAAGAGGGAAGGATGAGAAGGAAGGAGGGAGGGAAGGAGGGAAAAAGGGTGAAAAGGAGTAACTTCCAGTTGACTGTGTCCTTAGAAAGTCACTAAGAAACTAAGACTACACTTTCTTATATTAAGAGAAAGAAATACTAACGAATGGATCTGTTCTTTCTTCGCAACTGCCCTGGAGCTTTTTTGTATAATAACAGAGAAGTCAGTTACCAATTCCGGTAGTTCACTGGGGAAGGCAAGTTCTTTTGAACCGCAGACTGTGTTTCCATTTTTAAAATATCCCAGAAAGTCCTTCTTTCAAGACTATGCTAGAACTATGAATAGGAATAACTCCTCTGCCCACAAATAACCCCTCTCTATGCAAATGAGAAACGAGATACTGTATCAATGATAAGGAAACACCCTCTGGAGATGCACTGCCTCTGTTTAAACTGAACTAGAGGATTCACTACTGTGTGACCCTGAGCAAGTTACTTTAATCTCCTTGCGTCTCAGTTTATTCATCTGTAAAATCGGGATAAATTAGTACTTAATTCATAAATTTGTAATTGATTAACATATAAATCGCTTACACCAGTTTAGGTTACTGGTAAACATTTAATAAATTTTTGTTAACATTGAAACATCATGTGATAATTTTGCTATTGAACCGATAAAACTTAAGAGAGGTAAAACATACTATTAAAGTATCAACTTTGTGTTGCTTTAAAAAAAAACTGAAGTCATTACAGCTGTTTATTACAATCAGAAATATAAGGGGGGAAATGTCTATTTGAAGATCTTGTTAATTTTTGTCTAAAAGTGGAATTTTACCTCTACGTGTACTTAACAAATAGTGGCTTAGATTACAACATTTTTGAATTTAACAAATTAGTATGAACATCACAATGATTAATTATTATAAAGAGGATTATTTTAAACTTAAAAACATGCTTTGCTTCACTGCGGACATCTGAAGAAGCAAAGAAGCATAGATAATACGACAGGATACTAAAAAGGAAAGCAACAAAATTTAAAAACTAATAAAAATGAAGCACTAAAAAACCACTCCAGAAGGAGCTGGAGATCATATTCTTAATATATTAAATTTGGATGTTAAACAAATATTCCCAATCTTGTATCTTACAGGCTTTATGTAATTATTTTTAAACAGCTTTATTTGAAGTATAATTGATGTATGCAAAATTTCACATAAAGTGGACATTTTGATGTTCTTACATATGCATGCATCCATGAAACTATTACCAAAATCAAGATCATAACATGTTCAACACCCTCCTTGTAATTCTCTCTTGCCCCACCCCTCCTTCCCTAGGCAAACACTTATCTTCTTCATCACCATAGATTAGTTTGCATTTTCTAGAGTTTTATGTAAATAGAATTATTAAATATGTACTCATTTTTTTAGCTGACTTCTTTCACTCAGCATAATTATTATGAAATTTATCTTGTTGTATATATAAATAGTTTATTCTAGTTTATTGCTGGTAGTGTTCCATTTCATGGATATACAGTGAATTCACATTATTGGTGGTAGTTATGTTCTATGGAGTCCCAGCAGACTGAATTAGCAAATACTGTCATTGCATTGCCCCCAGCGAAAATACAGGGTTAGGCTCCTGCCAGCCTCTGGTCACAGTATTTTCATCAACCAATCAATACATAATCCTGCTTTATGTGCATTTCTGTTTAAGGGCACCTTACTTATTTTGAATAATTAACACCGAATGTATGGCCAATAGCACTGTAACTCATGCCTACAAGAGGCTTATCTGACACATATATTTTCTTTGTAAGGCACAGCACTAGATAGCGCTTTAGCATGTTTGGGGGACATTTAAAAAAGCGAAACCAAAAAAAGCACAAAAATGCATAAAACAGCAAATATACAGTACTAAATATACAGCAAAAAGGAGACTTGTTTTTAGTATGAGAGCTGGAACAAGACTGCAGAGAGTCACCTTGTTTGTCCTCAGCTGGGAAAATATGAGTATTGGGACAAAGCAAAATTTTCACTGCTTTGTATTTGTACTGATTTTAGTAGGTGATAGAGTTCGTAAATGTGTAATTTGCATATACGGAATCCACAGATAATGAGGATGGACTGTTCCACAGTTAGTTAGTTTATCCATTCAGCTGCTGATAGATATTTGTGTTTTTACAGATTTTAGCTATTATAGATTTTATTTATAGATTTTAGCTATTATAAATAATGCTACCATAAATATTTGTGTACAGGTGTTGGTACAGACATGGACATGGTACAGAGTGGAATGGCGAATTCATATAGCATGTATAGGTTTAACTTTTAAGAAACTGTAAAACTGTTTTCCAAAGTGGTTGTATGTAGCGTTTTACATTCTCACCAGCAGGGATGAGAGTTTCAGTTGTTCCAGAGCATCGCTGATACTTGGTCTAATTCTCTCCATCCCGCCAGTGTGATGTTCTGTCTCACTGAGGTTTTCACTTGCATTTTCCGAATAATGCTGAGCATCTTTTCACGTGCTTTAGCTCTCTTTAATATTCTCTGTCAAAGTGTCTTTTCAAATTCTCTGAAATTGTTTTCTTATTGAGTTTTGAGAGTTTGCTTATATATTCTGGATACAGGAAATATGCTTAGTAAGTATTTTCTTTCAGTTTCTGGCATGTCCTTTTATTTAATTTTTTTCTTTCTAAAAGCATAAGATGCACATTTAGAAAGTCCATATCATCAATATTTTTTCTATAATAAATTAATATATTGGAGCTGCATCTAAGGAATCAGCATAAGCCAAGGTAAAAAAAAAATGTTCTCCTATGTTTTATTTTAGAATTATAACAATTCTAAACTATAACAGTTTTAAGCTTGACACTTACATCTATGATTCATTTAGAATTAATCTTCGTATGCAGTGCAAGGTACAAATTGAAGTTTGTTTTTTTGTAGAGATTTCCTTGTTCAAGTACCATTTACTGAAAAGAGTTATTTTTCATACTTAATTGTCTTTATAACATTTTCAAAAATAATTTGTATTTGGTGGGTCTATTTCTAGATTATTCTTTTCTTTGATCTAATTGACTATATTTAAGCCAAAAACCATATCTTTTTTATTATTGTTTTTCTAGCCTTCTATTTTTTTTTTTAAAGTTATTTCAGCTATTCGAGATTCTTAGCATTTCCTTAAGGGTTTTTGAACAAAAGTATAGATTTCTACAAAAAAAAAAATCCTGCTGAGATTTTATAGGGATTATGTATAAACTTATAAATTTGGAGAAAATTTATATCATAATAGTGAGTGCTCTGCACCAGGAACATGATAAAATATCACTATTTTACCTGGTTTTCCTTTAAATTACATCGTCAACATTTTTAGTTTTAAATGTGTAAGTCTTACACATATTTTGTTAGATTTATCCCATAGTAATCATAATTTGTTCTATTGAAATTGCTACTTTTGAATTACATTTCTGACTGTTCATTGCTCCACTAGAGATGTAACAGAACTGATTTTATTGCTCCAATAGAAATGTAACAGAACTGATATTCGTTGCTCCAATAGAGATGTAACAGAACTGATATTCTATCCTACAACTTTGCTAAACTCACTTATTCTAGTGGCTTTTCTAGAACATAGATAATAATGCCTTCCACAAATAAAATTTTACTATTTCTTTTTAAATTTGCATACCACTTCATTTAGTTCATTTACACCTTATTTCACTGGTTAGAAACTTTAGTACATGTTAAACAGGGGTGCTGAGGGTAGACATCCTCATCTCATTCCTAACCTTAGGAGGAAAGCATTCGTTCTTTTAGCATCAGCGTGATGTTAGAGTAATGTTATAGGTAGCTGTCCATTATCAGACAGAAGAAGTTCTCTTTCATTTTTAGTCTGCCAAGAGTTTTTTATTTATTTATCTTTAGAAAATAAAAGTGAATGTTGGATAAGTTCCGCCTGGTCATAATACTTTATCTTATTTATATATTGTTAGATCAAATTAGTTTAAATTAAATTTCTTTAGAAGTTTTGCATTTATGTTTATGATGGTTACTGTTCGTAGTTCTCTTAACTTGTAGTACTTTATATGGATTGATATCTGAGTAATGATGGTCTCATAGAATGAGTTGGAAAGTATGTCTCTTGAATTTTCTGGAAGGGTTTGTATAGAATTGGTATTATTTCATTTTACTTTTTTGCTAGAATTAATCAGTGAACCATGTGGACCTTGACTTTTCTTTATGGGAAGATTTTCAACTCAATTATTTAATGGACGTTGAGCTATTCAGTTTTTCTATATCTTCCTGAGTGAGCTTTGCCAGATAGTATCTTTTAAGCAATTTGACTATTTTAACTGAGTTAATGAATATATTGTTATAAAATTGTCATATATTCCCTTATTATTGTCATAATACCTGTAAAAACTATTCTGATAACACTACTGTTATTCCTTATATTGATAAATTGTGTCTTTTTTTCTGATCAGTCTGGCTGTTTGGTTTTTTTTAAAATCATTTTTATTAATCTCAGAGAATAGCTTATAATTCTATTCACTTTCACTATTGTTTTTCTATATTATGTTCATTTGATTTTGCTGTCTGACTTTTTTCATTTTCTTTGTACTGCCTACTTTAGGATGAATTTGCTTTTATTATTCTATTTTTTTTTAAGGTGGAAGCTAATGACATTAATTTGTGACCTTGCTTCCTTTGTAAGATAGGCACTTATTGCTATAAATTTCCCTCTGAGTGACAACGTTATGTTTTCATTGTCATTCAGTACAATATACTTTCCAATTTCTCGTTGATTTCTTCTTTATTCTATAGGTTATTTAGAATTGTGTTTTTGGGTTTCCAAATATTTGGGGGGCATCTCCAAAGATTTTTTTTGTCATTGATTTTTAATTCAGAGAACATACTTTGTATAGGTTGAATCTCTTTTTAATTTATTGAAACTAAATTTACAGTTCAATTTTGGTCTATTCTGTATTGTGGCTTTTGAGTTGAATGTGTATTCTGCTGTTGTTGAGTGCAGTGTTCTGTAAATGTCAAATAGGCTGAGTTGGCTAATAATGTTTGGGTATTCTGTATCTTGAGTGATTATTTGTACATTTTTCTATTTATTGAGAAAGAACTATTAAAAGCTCTTAGTTAATTAAAGATTTGTTTATTTCTATTTTCATTGGATCCAGATATCTGTATCTATATCTATCTATATCTATATCTATATCTTTACCTATATCTATATAAACTCTTAGATGCAACACCAATAGCAGGATCTATAAAAGAAACAAAATTGAAGTTCACCAAACGTATGCACTTACAGTCTTAAAAATAACTCTTTTAAGAGAATGAAAAGATAAGCCACAGATTGGAAGAAAATAATTTCAAATCATGTATCTGATAAGGGATTTATATCCAGATTATATAAGGAACTCTCAAAACACATTACTATGAAAACAAACAACCCAATAAAGAAATGCACAGAAAATTTGAAAAGACATTTCATTTAAGAAGACGTGGAGATCACAAACAATTATATAAAGATATCTGAGAATCTCCAATAATTATTCGTTAGAGTTTCAAAATAAAACCTGAGATACCATTACGTACCTAATAGAATGGATAGAATTCAAAAGATTTACCAAACCGTGTTGGCAAGTATGTGGAGCAACTGGAGCTAACGTACACTGCTAGCGGGAACGTAAAACGATCCTGAAACACAATTTGACGGTTTTTAAAGAGTTAATCATAAAATTAGTGAAAGACATACCTATTCTACTGTTAGCCATTTACCCAACAGGAATTAATGCATATGTCCATACAGAGACTTATATATGAGTTTTCATGACATATGTAAATGGAGTAGCCAAAAACTCAAAAAAACAATTCAAATATCTATCAACAACTGAATAAACAGACATAGCCTATTCATATAATAGAATGTTGCCCAGTGACAAAAAAATGAACTATTAAAAAACAGTATGACTAAATCTCTAAGTAATTATGCTGAATAAAGAAAGACATATAAATTCATTTTTAATGACTGCATTTATTTAAATTCTAGAAAAGGTAAACAAATCTATAGTGATAGAAAACAAATGAGTGGTTGCCTGGGTTTGAGAGGAAGGGCTTGAGAGAGAGATTGTTGAGAAACAAGGAAACTTTTAAGGGTGGTTGATATGTTCACTATCTTGATCGTGATAATGGTTTCAAGGATGTATATTCATAGTCAAACATCAAATTTATATGCTTTAAAATTATGAGATTATTGTATGTCAATTATAGGATAAAAAAACTGTTGAATAGTTACTAGACTTTTGGGGGTGATAACTCTGTAGCATATACAGATGTCAAATTATAATGTTGTATACCTGAAACTAATAAAAAAAAAGAAGTTAAAAACAAAATTAAACCAAAAAAATTACGTGGCTTCAATTTTCCACTTTCATAAATATTAGCAACCCCAAACAAAATATTTAAGCTTTTAAATATATGTAAAAACAGAGTGAGACTATCATAGTTACACTATAGACATGACGAGTCAGACATGGTAAATTCAACCTCCAATTTAGTGAATCAATTACAAATGCACTCTTTATTAGTCATTCGATTATTATCTGTTGCATTTTGCCAAGTAGATTAATATTAATGATACATTTTTCTTATTCACACGTCCTCATTTTACACAGTGATAACATTTCGCAGTCACTTGCTATATATATTTAAATTTTATCCTACCAGTATTTCATGCACATGGAGAATGATAGCAACAAGAATATTTTGACTCCCTCTCTCTGTGTATCTACTGCTTAGTGTTTTATCCCTCCCTTCCTCTCCTCCTTGCCCCCTGCATACACAAGCAAAATAAGGGCAGAGAGATTTCTAATCAGATTTGTCAGGTACTGGGATAAGCTTATAATTGGTTCTACTATTGGATGTGGCTACTGATCACTAAATATCAAAGCCCAAACTTTGATGTGCAGTCATATTCCTGGCTCCGCTGTGTAGACAGTAAACTCTACAGTGACAAGAACATAATTACTCATCTTTGTAACTCTTTTGTTTAGTACAGGACCCGACACATTACAGGCATTGTTAAATATTCATTAAAGGAATGAATGAAAAATATTTTTAGCATTCAGTACTGGAGAAATTATGACAGGACAGATATTTCCATATTGCTGCTGCTATAAAGTAGTAGAAGAGCAATCATGGGATAAACAGTGTGCCAAGGTAAATAAACAATGGTAAAGGTATTCATACTCATCTGCTTTGTAATTGCAGTTTGAGAATTTTCGCAGAAACAAATTCTTACTGTTTATCAGGCACTTCCATTGAATACACTGCAAAAGATTTTACATACATTGTTGCTGATAGTTGCATTGGCAGTATAAGATAGATATTATTTCTATCTTAGCCTTGAGATAAACAATTCTTGGAGAGGTAGAATGAGTAAACCAAACATGGGTATTTTGTATTTAAATGAAAATACGAAATAATAAACCTAATATGTACATTTACTGAGTGTGACCAAATAATCCGTAGTCTGAGATTTTTTTTAGTGTGACATCTTCCGGACAAATTATTTCTTAATATAATTACATTATATAAAATGGGCTGCAGCCAGCATTTATGCAGGTAAAATACTGCCCTCTCTGAAATTGTTTTTTTTCTTTTTTTTTTTTTTTTTTACAGGTCCATTCTTTCACATCAGGTATTTGTTCCCACTTCTTAGAACTTAAAATTTCATGTCTCAAAGGAAAGTACTGCAGGTACTATCTCATGCACTCTGGGAAACATCTCTGTGCAAATACAATAAATATCTCTTCCCAAGTACTGTAAGGTGGCTCGAACAAGCACTCCTAGCTCCCTGGCTGATGCATCTTGCCAAAAATCTATTAATCCTGGCTGCTTCACCCCTTGCACCTCCTCAAATTTGACAATTGCAGTCCCATAGCCAGAACATTTTCTCCTGGGTATTAATTAGCATAAGAATATGTTTGAATATTAGAGAACTAACTAATTTTGAATAAATGAGCATTATATTCCCCTCAAGTAATCAGACTAGGATCAAAGATAAGAGTGTTGTCTATTTTTTTTTTAAGCATGCATAGGATATATAGTTTTATAAAAATACATTTATTTATATCTAAACAGCTTTATGCACGTTAAAGATGTATAGGAATGAAATCTCAGATGGTGGATTACATTAATGTGACTCAGAACTGCAAATAATAAATGTCAATAAGAGCAATCTATTTTCATCAAATGTATCTTGAATTTCAAATTTACTATAATAGAATTATTATTCAGTTAAGTATCCACATAATTTTATTTGAAGTTGAAGTAAAAGCACGCTGCTGACTTATGTGTGTTTTATATAAATAGGAGCTTTATCCTGCAGTTTAGCAGCTAAAGACATACAGTAAATTGAACTGATTTGTAGCTGAGTTTCAGATACGCTTCTCTTGTTTCAATGCTGTGATCAAATAGGCGACATATTAAAGGAGTTAAGAGCTAAGCTGTTAAAGAAGATGAGCTGGATTTGTAGCCATCTGAGAGCTCACGGTAATGCTATGGACTTTCTTGCATTTAATCAGACTTTGTGGCTCCACAATATAGGCCTCGGGTCTCTTAGGAATGGATCTATAATAAATATTTTATTTTATTAATACTATGAATTGTGGCCATACACCAAACTGAACAAACAACTGTTACGTGATTTCCAATACAATGTTCTATATTTATGTGCCATAAAAGCCAAGGGTAGACTTATCTAGAATATTGAACTATAAAGCTTAACTACTGAATTGAATATAGCTGAGAGAAATTGTCTAAATAAGCAAAATAATTTTGTAGAAATATTTGCTTTAGCTTTTATTATTTTTATAAACTCATTTATTTTCCAAGCATAGTTTAAAATTCATACATTCTAACATATACTGCAATCTATTCATGCCCAATCACGGCATGTAATGAATGTTTCTATCACAGTGACAAATAATGTGGCATTTCCAATTACTTTTGTAAAATCAGAAGACCAAGTTCCAATAATGTCAATGTTTTTTAAAAGTCATATCATAAAACTTTTTTCTTTAGAAATTCATAACAGTTTAGTTCTAATATTCCCTTATTTAATAACTAAACCCAAATAAGTTAAGAGATCCTAAAAAATTATGATTTTAATATAAAAATGTGACAGATAAAGTTAGGCAGCATTTAATGGTTAGCCTTTATCCACAGGGAACAATGTTGTGGGTTTTTCTGGAGATGAAGTTTACATTGAATACTAAGCATATCCTCTAATTAGTTTTAGACATTGTTAGAGATAAAAATAAAATTTACCTAGAATTGACCTTTTTTTTCCTTCCTGCAAATCTCTGTGCCTTTTCAGCTATAATTGCTATTAGTTAAGAAAAATCATGGTATGCTTACATTCATGTCAATGACTTTAAAAGGAATTTTAAGTTAACAAAAATGAATATAAGTAGCTGAAAAACGGCTTTGGAACTGGAAAAAATTAAAATACTAATACTGCTACTACATTAATAATAATTTCCTTTTCTCTGGTCATACTGAAAGAAAAGGTAAACATGTTTTCATTTTGCTTAATTTTAGCACTCTACTTTTTATTAAAACCATATACAAAATTATAGTTCACATACAAAAGTGTTTAAAAGGTAATCAATGACAAGAGTATTATTTTTAAAGCATATAAAAATATTTGTACATTGCTTTTCTGCTGTAGAATGGAAAAGTCACGCCCCAAATCCAGTAAATTGTTCATACCTTCTTCATCTCAGTTTCCAGCTAACATATTTAGGGTGTTATCAAAGGAATTACATGAAGTGGAGGACGTAATAAAGGAATAAATGGTGATGATATGCTGTGGAAGAAAAAGGCGATCAAGAGATAATTTCTTTGTGCTGGTCATATATAAGCCTTGTCCTTAATTCCCCGTCAAATTTACTAATCTCTGCCTATATCATGCTACATCAGAAATCTGAAAGAAATGAAATTAGTTGGTGTCACGGTCATTTTTCTTGAATACATTACTCTTTATAACGGTGTCTCTTGACAACGACAAGCTGAATTTACTTGGGAGCATTTCTTGAGAGACATTACTGAGGTCAGTACAAAGATCTCAAACACTGCTGCTAGTCTAAATATCTCAAAGTCAAGATGAAGAGATACAGAATAAAGGATCTCGAAGGATGACGACTGCGTCTCAATCTCTGTGAGCTGTCTAGCTTCTATTACAGTACCTAGATGTGCCAGGGGCTAATGTTTGTTATACTGACTTCAAACTGTGGGTTAAGAGATGAAGCCACAGAACAAAGTTTGAACAAGCAAGTAGATCACAGTGTGAAAGCTTGAGATGGGGCGAATAAAACAAGGCAGGTGGAATGGCATAAAGGAACTGGCACTGGGGCAAGGTATGAATGCACAGAATTCTTAACTTGGAATTCAGGCAGCAGCATCCCTCTAATTAGGCAACGATGGGATATTTCGGTGAAGGGCTTATGATTCTGCTTTTCTGTTATAATAACTAATAAGTATATGATTACTTTACATTTTCCTCACTATACAGCCCCAGAAAAATGTCCTTGTCAAGTTACACGTTACATTTGGTCTTAAAACTCAGCATATTATCCTTTTCCTTCCCAGTGCATCTATCTCTTTTTAAGGAGTTCCCAGCTGGTTCTCCTCCTCAAACTTTGTTTGCAGTGTGGGCACTGGGAAGAAGGCGGGGTAAGGGTCCTCTGAATTAATTTGAGTTTTTGCATGGGTGGGTTTAAGCAGGATACTTATGGAGTAATGAGTGACACCTTGCCATTTTTTTAGAGTTGGAAGTCCTGAGATTTTATTTCTAAATTTGCTCTATAGAGGTATTTTACATATAATTAAAGTCACCAGTGTTAAGCGTATAATTCTCTGATATTTGACAATATACGGAACCATGTAACCACCACCAACCCAAAATGTTCCCTCACGCCACCTTGCACTCAATTTCCTCTCCCCATCCCTGGTCCCTGTTCTTATTTTGCTATTAGCAATCTTTTATTATGAAATGAGTTTTGGTATCCAAAAATAAATAAAGAATAATGTAAAAACTTGCCCACATTGTTACCGCCCTGCTTTGTCGGTCTTAGCATTTTATGATATTTGCTTTCTTTTTAAAAATGAGATATTACAGATAGAGTTAAACTCCATGCTCACCCCTTTGTAAATTCCTCTCTCCCCTGTTCTGACTTGGCATTTATCACTCCTGTGTATATTTTAATTAATTTAATATATACCTTCATGTATATTAGTTATATATGATTATTTTCCATTTTTAAATGGGAGTATAGATAACATGCTCTGAACATATTATTCTGTTGTTTCAGATCAATGTTTTGTTTTAAGCTCTATTAATGATACCTCATATTATGGGTCATTTGTTTTATTCATTTTAGATTATTCCATTCTATGCTCATTTATTTATCCATTCTATATATGAGAAATTTAGATTGTTTCTAATATTCTGTAATTATAACCTATGAAGCAATAAATATTCTTGTATATACATTCTTATACATAAATACAAGAGCTTTTCTAAAATGAGTATCTGGTAATAAATTGCCGACCCATAGAATATATGCCTCTTAAGTTCTCCCAGATATTGACAAATTGCTCTTCAAAGATATTGAATGTACTGATACCAACTCAAAAGTACATAAGGGTATCCGTAGTTTCATATACTTACTGACTCTGCTATTAAAGATTTGTTAGTGTTTTGACATTCTAATAGGTATGAAAAGGTATCCATTAAACTATTTATAAACCATTAGTGTTGTCTCCTCTCATTTGAAAGGCCTTCACATATTTTGCCATTGGATGTATCATCTTTTTCTTATTGCCTTGTAGCAGTTTTTAAAAAAATATTCTAGATATTAACTGTCTGTCATTCATACGAGTTGCATCTGTTTTCTGTTACATGCCAATCTTTGTCATGGCTTTTCACTGTGATTTTTTTCCCCCATGAAATCAAGGGAGCCCAGGTGATCTCTGGAGGTGGTGGCACTGAGTGCTAAATAACATAAAAATGTCAAGGAAAATGCCTCAATCATTGCTGACACTGATGCAGTCCTAGAAGACATTGTATTAAGCCATAATATTTCTTTCTATTTTTTAATAGGTGTACACAGAACAGAGAGCATTTCTCGAATCTACTGAATGGTGAAAAACGAGATTTTCCAGGCCCACCTTGAATTTTGCTACTAGAGACTATGCTGAAATAAATAACCTGATAAATATATAAGTTCATATATGTGTAGGTGTACAAACTCATCATTTATTTATTTGTTAATTTATTTATCTTTTACTCCACCCATTTTTTTTTATTGTAAAAATTATTTTAATGCATTTTCACATATAACATTCTTTCTTTTAAATAATATACTCTTCTAGTGTATAGTTTAAAAAATTCTTTATTCATGAGCAGTCATAAGTAGATTTTATTTTCTTTAAACATTTTTTTATTTTACTTTGCATATTTTGGTTTTTATTCAACTGTAGTGAAACTAGACATACAGGAAAACATAGGAATTTGTTTTTATTTTTTTCCACATGCAAATAAAAAAACTGTCCAAGCACTACTGACTGAATATTAAAAGTACAGTCCTTCCTCACTGAATTGTAATGCAGCCTTTGTCATATACTTCAATTCTCTCTAGGCACAGGTCTGATTTGTGGCTATCATTTCTCTTCCATTGACCTATTTGTCAAGACTTAATTACCATATAATTAGGATAATTCCTATATTTGGTAGAGTAAATCTACATTTCATTCTTTAGAATTCTTCAAGATATCCCTCCTCCCACAAACATATACATTAGTTTTATTAAGACTTAAAAAAAGTTTAATTGCTATTATTCATAAATCTACTTATAGTTACAATTTCTAATGCTTTGATGCTAATTTGTAAAACAAACTGTATTATTGATTACTGATTTTGTACCAAGAAACCTTGCTAATCTCTTTTATTGGTTCTAATAGTTTGTGATTCTTTGGGACTGTTTATATGGGCAATTATTTTATGTGCAAATAATGGCAATTTCTTTTCTTTCTTTCCAGACATCACATTATGTATTTCTTTTTCTTTTTCTTTTTCTTTTTCTTTTTTAAATTTAGTGTGTCTTTTAGAACCTGCAGGATCATATTGAATAGAAGATGGAAATGGTGTTGCTAGTCATCCATTTTATTCTTGATTTTTCAAGAAAATGTTTCTCATTCTCCTTTGAAAATGAATTTGCTGAGATGTATAGAACAATTTTATCCAGTTAATTGTAATTTTCATATCTATATTTACAGATGATATTGGCCTATTGTTTTCCTTTCTTCTTGTATCTATGCATAGTTTTGGTAGCAAAGTTTTACCATCCACATAGAAATGACTTGAAGACTTTTATCCTCTGAAGGAGTTTGTGTCAGATAGAGATTATATGTTAAATTAATACTGGTGATATTTTGCCTATGAGGTAGATAAAAGATGAAATAAATATATAAATCCTACAGCATAATCCCAGAAACTCAGAGGCCTTCATCTTTTAGCCAGGGAAACCTGCTCCTAATGTTACCAAAGGGATTATCATGCTGGTTTCCTTGTGAAGCTCCCTTTGCCATTTTCACAGTGAGGTTTTATAGATTCTGGATTCTTCTGATTGTTTTGGAGTTAATTTCTGCCCCAGGTTTATGTAACTGGTAACAACCCAAAACATTTCTGCAAGCTTACTCCAAGAATACATAAGTCGATTCTAATGGGTTCGGTTATTTTATGTACCAGGCATATGTTAAGTATTTTATAAATATTACTTCATTTTTATATGAGCAAGTTTTATGAGGACAGATAAAGAAACTGGGGCATAGAGAAGTGAAATAACTTCTTTTAAAGTCAGGTGGCTAGTAAGGGACAGAGAGAAAATTTAACTATAGCATTATATATCCTAAATACTTGTTTTTACCCACAGATGATGTCGCTGCCCACCTTAATTTTTCAGGTACAGTATCCCCCTAGCAGACCCTTGCTTTAGTATTTCTCACTGTCAAATCTTTAATATCTAATAAACATCAAATGCAATACTATTGTTTTCCAAATGTGAATAATTATTAATAGGAAATCAATATATTTATGAAGAACAAGACACTATAGTTTATTTTCATAGGTGTTGGGATTTTAGTTGAACTAGAAATAAGAATTTTGCCTTGTGCAAAACTAGGCTACTTAGTTGAATGCTGAAAGCTAATTGTATTTAGAATATTCTGAGCTGAGAGAGACTGTTATTCACACAGAGAAGTGTATTGAAGAAATTAAGAAATCAGGTACTTTATATAGAACACATTGCACATGTTTGTGTTTTTGTGAATTCTTATTACTTTAAATGGCAAGTGGGATTTTGAGGCCTCTGGAGTTGGTTATTATTAGTCTCACGTCTAAATAAACATTGGGAAGAAGAACTGGTGTAATGTACTTCTAATTTAGCCTAGTTCAGTGGTGTCATCTTCAGAGTCAATTCACTAGAAATCAAATGGTTTAAAGAAGCATTCTGTATAGCAGGTCCTTTTATGCCCCAAGCAGATCCTCTTAGCATCCTCATCCAGGACAGGCTCCTAGTGTTTCCTGTCTGCCCCCGGGACTCTAGGACTGAAGACTTTTTCTCAATTTATTTACAAGCTAGCCTGGAATGGCCGAGGAGTTAACACTCCCGGAAGTAGTCCTGTGGTGAATGGCAGCTGGAGCTCAAATAGCCCAGCTTCCTCACCCCTTTAGATGGGGGCAGGGGTAACTGAGACATTTCTATCTTTTCTGCCAAAGTTCTCCAAGAAGACTAGCCACAGTTTTCAAAAGCATTATCTTATTCAATATCATACAATTTATTTTTGGGGGGACACATAATTTCTGGGGCACCAGGGCTGGACACATAATTTCTGGGGCCCAGAGCGGAATGAAAATGCAGAGTCCCTTGTTCAAAAAACAAGAAAAATATGTCTTCAAGGAATGTAATCTCAAGGAATTACAACCTCTGTACCAGGACACATGTCCTCAACGTTCCTAAAATGTAAAATTTTTTCCTTTCTTCTCCTGTCGCTCTCTCTCAACTTGTCAAGGTATTTTTTTAATTATGCAATTTAAATGTTGCAGAACGCAGACCTTCAGCAGTGCCAGAGAGCTTTACTTGCAACTCTATGTGTTAGCTCACAGCTAACATCCAATGGCTGCTCGATCCCCATCACAATGGCCACTGATATGCTGTTCTCAGTCTGACCAGGGACAGAGAAGTTAACCTCCCTTTCCCATGGGCTGGCTGCTCCAATCCCAAGTGGATGGGCAATCCCAAGGAATTATAACCTCTATACCAGGATACACTTGGTACTCGGGTATGAGGTGGGCTAGAAGCTCACTCTTACCAAGTTGCCTACCAAATATACCATAGTGTTGCAAGCCTTAGCTAGGGATGGGGACAGCCACTCCCAGGTCTGAGATGCCATGAGGCATGATCACCCAATTTTGGTTCTCCTCAAACCCATGCCCAGTAGCCTACAAAGGGTGGAAGGTGACAGCAAGGGCTAGACAAGCAGGGAGAGGACAGGCAGAACCTGAAAAACCAGGGGCAATTGATGGCAGTTGTCACCAGGGGGGGGCTGTGGGGAGTGCAAGAGGTCAAAAGGAACCTAGGTGCTAGGTGATGGAACAGGCAATTGGACATTTTCTGGAAAGGTGAAGAGGTATTAGGAGGTTAGACTGCAAGTAAATTGAGGCTTAAAGCTATTGTCACATATTCCATTTTCCCATTGGACTTCACTCAAAAAACACAAATTCAAAAATTCAATTATTAAGAATTTCCAGAAGGTGACGAAAGAGCATTAAATGCCAAGCACAGAACCCACTGAGCAGAATGATACAGTGACTGCCCCAGTCCTACATCCATGAAGCCACCCCTACTGAACACAAATTCTTGACCTCATTCTTCCCTAAAATTGCATTCCAACATTTCTCAATCCTATCATACTGATCATATCCATCAACTTGCATTTCCTTTACGTTGAAGGTTTTGCATTTTCCTCTTCCCAATGGCTTTCAAAGAAAACATAGACATACTGTTTAGTTTACGTGACCTACTTCCAAATCACTGTTATACCTCTTTCTCTCTTTTCAAGTACACAGACCTCCTTATAACTCGGTGTTCCCATCTCACCTTTAAATGTCTACCAACTTAAAAAGGCTATTCTCTTACTGCCTTAATGTATATTGGCATCTAACTTATAATTTCTTTTTTCATAATCTCCTGACATTATTCTCAGTGGTTTAGTATGCCCAATGACATTTTATACAACTAGAGTTCTTTGTCAACTACATTTCCAATGAATACTTTCTTTGGTCCCCAGCCAGGGTCCCAAGGCCAACCATTAGAATAATGCTCTCAAATCATTCCTATTCTGTTTAGGATCCTGAACTGGTCACTCTCATATGGGATCCTGCAAACATGGCTCTCCAGGTACTCACCATTTCATGGACCCTATGCGAGCCTCCAGTGGTTGCACGCATAGGATTAGGAAAGCAGGGATATTCTGAAACAGAACAGTCAGTGGGGCTGGAAATCTAGAGAGACTTTATGAAGGCAGAATTTCATGTGACTCTTCAAGACAATTCCTGTACTGACAAGATCAAGTTCTCAGGGACTTCAGAATTTACGATTTAATACTTGATTTACACTAGTAAATGAGGTTAGAGACAAACAGGAAATGGTGCTGACTAGCCTACTACAAGTTAATTCTATTGATCCTTATCTGTAGATTCTCTAATACTTGGCGATACTTCTGTTCATCTGTAACAGATTCCCACGACATTCCCAGATTTTTCCATCTTTTCCCAGTCTCGTTTCAGAATTCTTATTTCTCATTTCGCCTAGATAACTGCTTGTCGTTATTTTGGAATCACCTCATCCTTCAGCCCCACAGAAATCTCCCCTAACATTCATGGGCTAGTCACGGCAGCTGCCGGTTTGGATTGGCTGGGTTTTTTTTTTTTCCCCCATGATTTTCAGTCATTCACTATGTATGCCTTTATTCTAATGGTCAATAGTGTTGGTGAAATGTACAAGTTTCCTTAATCTAATTATCTCCATCCTGATTAAATAAAAAGGTAATTTTGTTTCTAGCTTTACTAAGTAAAAAGACTAGATGACTGCAGGTGGCCTGGCTCTGTCCTTCATGTCCAAAATCTTTCAGTATCTTTAACTGTCTCCTCTTGCTCTTTAAAGTTAACCATTCTACAGTCTCCTATGATTTGTGATAAACATATAACCCTTTGCCTAGCAGGAAAGATAAAATTAAAACTGGCTTCCATCGATTGTAAACTAAACTATAATCTATTTTGGGAAAACTAAAGTTCATTCCACCAACAGGAAGAAAATTAAATTTAAAATGATTTTTTATTATTTTAAAAATATTGAATAATATACCTTTGATTTTTTTAGTACATTATTGTGGGCACCTTTCATAGCAGACACAGTACATGAACTTATTGATTTTTTTATCCCAGTTTTTCTTACTAGAAATTCTTTATTAATGCCTAAGTATATACATGACTATAGTTACTGAAATACTGTAATTAACAGGATGCTTTATATAAGATCTCTTTATACTTTACATGGGATTTTAGTGAAAATTATTTTCCTACTTACATTACATATTTATTCATATGTCCTACTGTTGGGCAACATAGATCGACAGGGTGTATGGTAACTATTTTGATTATCAAAAGCGTATTGTAAAAATATGTTACATTTTTTTCTTGTTTATCTTTCTACATTCCACAGAGTGAAATGCTAGAGGTGCTAAAATGAAGTGAGATAGGAAGAAACTTGGTAATAAGAGAAACTCGGGAGACAGCAAAGTTCACACTTTTCCATCCTCATGTTCTAGCACTTTTTAGCCCGAACTGTTAATTGTTCTTACAGCTTAACTCCTTAGTGCTAGCAAAAAAAAAAAAAAAGTAATATATTTCCATAGAAAATAATTATCATTATAGTTATAGAGCAAGTAGGATTTTCATTTAATTTTTTTCTCAGTTTTTGTTAATGCAAATACATGCAGATATTCATATATCCCCTTTTGCTAACTTAGCAGTCTGAGGAACGTTTGGAAGAACTTAAATATTTTTACTGCAGAAGTATTAGAGAAAGGTGGGTAACATCTCTCTCCTGAAATTAATTCCATGCAAACTAGAAATATAAATTTTTTTTAGTATAAACAACATTTTCAATCTTGGAAATAAAGTTCAGAAAGCTTAACATTTTTCCTTGAATAGGAAACAAAGTTCCTAAAAAACAGTTTCGGTTTTGTCAGCTACTACTTAGTCTTTTCATTCTCATGGAAAGAACCAATTATTTTCCCATTCCATCTCTGTCCTCCCCGTCTCACTCTCTCCCCCCTTTAGATGACAGCGATTAACGCGACTGGAGCCCAGCTTTCCTTTCTCGCTCACGAGGGCAGAAACCAATTTGGAGCCTTCAAAATCACAGCTCCTCACAGTGCCAAAGTCAAGCCCCTTCCAGATGGCTGCCTTGAGGTGGTTTTCGGAGAGAGTGGGAAGAAAAATTAAGGGCAGTACTGCAAATTATATAATAGGAGCCTAGAATTTAAGCATACACATGTTCATATTTAGCACTTCTTAAAAGGGAATTTTTATAATAGAACTGCTTTATATTTAGATGTGTATCATCCTTCGTTGCCTTGTCTGGTTCCAGTCCTCCGAGGGCACTCTATAAATAAAAGTGACACAAAAGCCTCAGCTTCTTTTGCAGAAGTAAATGTTCTTGGTGTACAAAGATGTTGCAACTGGCTCATCTTTACTAGAAACTTTGCTGTGCCTTTTTTAAATGCGGCATTGCCTTGTGACTTTTGTCATAAAAAGCAGAAGAAAACAGAGATAAACATGATTTCTGTAAACGTAATATCCATGATGTTTGCTCATTCATCTTTGAATGTCTGACACATAGTAGGTGGTCAATAAATACTTGTTGAATAAACAGGGCTGTTGTGCTCTGATCAGCTAAGATGATGGTCTTACCATGGTATTTAGGTAACAAGGTTTAAAGATGAACATTCCACAGTCTCTGTTTTACTTTTTTGTTCTACTATATTATTATTACTGATATCCTTATCTATACCAAAGAAATATAATACATTTCTCACTTTCATTGCTATATAAATCTCAGAGCCATAAATTTATTTACTTGTCTCATAAATACTTATTAAGAATCTGTTATATAAAATGCATAAGAACATAGCCCAGCTCTCACCGAGTTGAGAAGAAGATACGAATTATACCATCGCCTAATATATTTGGGTCATGATAAATTTTGCGAAAGAAAAGTTCAGATACTATGACAGATTTAATAGGAGAAAAGTGCTTTGGCCTTATTATGTTCTTACTGAAAAAATGCCATTTTAGTGGCAACATTTACCATCTGTTTCATTATATTTTTCAGTGCAAGCTTCAAAATTAAATGTGGCTTACATTCATTCCTATGCTGAGATTTTGTAAGTTGAATGTTTTAAAAACACTAGACAAAGATGTTCTCCTTTTCAGTGATGGTACCTGTGGTGAAGTAAAACACATAGAGCATAATTTTCAAAAAATTATATAGGTTAATATTTAATATCTATCTTTTGAAGTGTTATCTTTTAAGTTTTATGTAAGGATTTTAAAGTGAAATATAAATGATGTATTCCTCCAGGTACTTTAATTTTGTACGAGCTCATTATAAAACGATTATCTTCATTCTGCCTTTCCTAATATCTGATGCATAGTAGGCTCTCAATGAATATTTACTGAATATGTAGGAAGTAAGGTTCTATTGACCATCTTTCCAGATCTTTTTTGAAGCCACTGATTGTTTTTAGTTGTTCAGTAAAATCATTTGAGATCAAGAAAATGAAATTTTTTGAAAAGAAAATAAAAAAGAATGACATAAAGCAGAGGTTTTATGTAGTAAGTAGGTAAACTATTAACATGTCCTTTGCATTTAGAAATCTCTTTCACCATAAAACCAACACATAGCTAATAGTTATCTGATCTAAATTCTAAAAATCTAGAAATTATAAATGTTGATAAAATATATTTTTGATAAGTTTATAGATCATTCTAATTGAGATGTTGTTGGACAGCGCTTGGTAATCATATTTTTCAATAGCCAAGTGTATATAATTTAGAGTATTTTGTAATAATTAAAATCGTCGGGTATGTATCTTCCTTTTTGAAAACTAAAACCTACTCTGATCACAGGAAAGGTGTTCAGGTTTCTGTATGCACCTGAGTCAGGCTAGTTGTACATAATAAAATCTGCACTTTCTCTAATTACCAACAAACTATAAAATGTTCCCTCATGGGAGGTCAAGTTCTTTCTTGACTGATATTTATAATACGGTCTGGCATGGTTTCTCAAATCTTTCTCTCCACTCACATGTGAAAAGTGAAGTTTCGTAAAGGACAAATCCTCGTCTCCAAATATGAAATTGCTGCATAATGTCACACATATTTATTGATAAACAATGTTATTATTTTCATCTCTCACGTAGCTTTTAGGATATTTGGAAGTGAATGCCTTCAAATGATTGTCAAGTACTTCTTTCACAAAGAATAGCTTTTTTAGAATAGCTAAAAAGGAACATTTTCTCCTGAATGTCAATTTTCATTGTACCTCTTTGGCCCACGAGTTTGTCTTTCTCTAAACAATTTTCAGGTCACCATGGAAGAGCTTAGTGACGGGACTGCAGACTTCTTTCACCTTCTCTGGGGACTGCTTCCCCTGGCTGACAACTCTATGAGTGCCTTACTTGGCACTCTGCAAGTGTGGTTTAAATCCCTCGCTTGTCTTCATGATGAGATAGTAGTTTCAGTAGTTTCCGATGATTAAAAATGTACACATTTACCATAAGACTTTTGAAAAATTACATAAACATGCAAAAAATATACAGGCTTTCAAGAAACTCATCTCCATTTCTCCTTATACTTTTCTTTCCAGAAAACAAAACAACAAAAAAACAGTTAATATTTGGTTTTTGTCACTCCAGACTTCCAGTTTTCTGTCCGAGCCTATTCCTATGGGCTGTGACCCCCACGAGTGCTTCTCAGGTTGTCTGTTTCTCCCTCCTGAGGTGGGACAGGATACCCGGAGCGGGCTGAGTCGAGTATGCCCTTTCTCCCAAGTCGCTTAAGCTCTGACACGACCCCATCGGGTTAGGTTCTGGTTAGTTTCTCCTGATGCTAGGCCTCCTCAGGAAGTACTGAATGCCCTGGAGTATTTCAGAATGGTTCTCTCCCCACACAAACACGCCCCTGCACACACCCCCAGCTTCCCCAACAAGCCTTTCCTGTCCTCCCACCCCCAACAGAATCCCTAGGGGTTTCTTCTCCCATATTTACTGTGCAAATCTGGTTGAGCTCCTGGAGGTAAATCTCACAAAATTATGTCCCCATTCCCTCATAACTAGGTCCACTGGAGTTTTCCACTCAGAGTTATTCACCCCGTAGAACCAAAATGAAGTCACTTATGTCAAGGACAAAATGGAGTTGGCAAACACAGGCACATGAAAGAAAATTAAACTTAACCTGACCTAACACAAGCTGCAGGAATTTACAGTCCTTCTCAGAAATCAGCAGAGGACGCCAGCCGTCCCCAAACGCCCAGTCTGTTCACACCATCTTTGTGCTCGCTTGTCTCCCTGATTCAGCTACCCTGATCCAAATCAGGAAGAGGCCCAGTCAGCTGAGAAAGCTAAACAACATCCCCGTTTGACCCATTAAAACCCTCCGTCTGTGAGCAACGTGGAACTCCTCTCTCCGGTAGCCTTGAGGTCCAAATCCCTGCAATAAACCCAGCTGTCTGCTTTGTTTCACGTGGTGCGCAGAGTTTGGTTTTTGACACCACTAGCTCCCAGTGTAGGGGAGGCAAAACTTTACCTCGAATCTATCTTAAGTGTTTAGCTGGGACTTTTTAACAAAAAGGCAGAATAACGACAAGAGAAAAACAGTTTATTAATTCATGCAGCACATATCACAGAGAAAAAAACAAAAAACAAAATGAAAATAACTCGAAATGGTGGCTTAGAATTCTCGCTTATCTGGCATCTTCAGCGGAGAATGATAAATTTGCAGAGAAATGACAGGACAAAGGAAAGCAGTTTTAGGTTTCCAATGGGCGGCAAACTGTGGGAAGGTGAGCATGTGGGAGGAAACTGATGGGGAAGGTTTCACTGAAATTTCTTCTGTGTTGATAAGACTGTCTCCAAAAAACGGGGAATTTGTATCTTGCCTTTAGGTAGAAAAAGGAAAACGTTTTCTGGGTTTGCTGCTTCTTAATTGACTTCAGCTCAAAAGGATAGAAACTTCTTGTCTTTTACCCCATTTTGAAGTTCTCCAACTGAAGACGGTCTACTTCATTAAGTGTTAAAGTTTGTTTGTATCATTTAAATTATCTTTAATCATTTTTAACAGATGAAATGGAGACTTCTAAGCTCGTTACGTTCTTAACCCAACTGATATAATTTCCAGCATTTATGTATTCATAAAAATGTGTAAGTATAGCAATAAACACAAGGACACAGTATCGACATCAAGGGCTCTGACCTTTTATTTCACAATATTTTCTCCCCACATTAAGCATAGGTTGACACCATTCTTTCAGCCATATGATATTTCATAGCACTGACTTCCATAATATATTAATTATGTTATTAATGAGCATTTGTGATGTGAGATACTCCCTTTGTATTCCTGAAACATCTGATCAGGCCTTCATGGTAACAACAGAATTTGGGATGCTAGCTAGAAAGGCCTGTGCCTGATGAGCTATGAGCACTGTTCAGTAGAATGTATCTCAATGGTTTTACCACAGAGAACTTTTGCTAAAATAAATTTTGCAGTAAACACTCTATTTCAGCGTTTAGCTATCAGGCTTTTGAAAGATGTATCTGCTTGTATAACACGAGTGGCAACAGGAAGATTTACATACCTCACCTATCCCAAAATATCACTTTGATTTATTTATTTAGAATACATCATTCTATTGAAAATTTCATTAACTATAAATACACTATCTGGTATAATTTAATTGTGAAGTTAACCCAGACTCATAGAAGGTTAGCATATGTATTCCTAACAGAGAATGAGGCCATAGATATTTGGAGAGAAAGAGATAGATATTTGATGAAGGAAATTGGCAAATATTAATACCTTCTTTCAAAATAATATATTTATTTCAGGAGAGCTAATTTTGGATGTACTTGTTGTATTTATACATTTTTCCCTTATAGTACTTATTATGATTATCTGATATTAAACTCTTAAAAGCCCTACTTGAACTGTGGCCATTTCTAAATAGAAATATTAAATCAAGCATTTTGTTCAGGTTTTATAAATTTTGTTGTTGAATGGCAGTGCAAGCAATTAGATAGACTATGTAATATATTGAAGATATTCCAATATACCATAGTGATCAGTCTTCAATGCGAGATGTGATTTTCAGGACATAATACACCTTAGTTTTTCTGGGCCAAATCGCTATGCATTAAATTTTACTATTTAATTGAAATTTAATACTATGGAGCAGAGGTTGGCAATATTCTTCCTTAAAGGGCCAGATAGCAAAAAATAAAATTTTCATCAGGCCATGCTATACCTGTTGCAGTACCTCAACCCTGACATTACCGTGTGAGAGCAGCAGTAGAAAATACATAAACTGAAGGGCATAGCTGTGTCCCAATAAATTTTATGCATAAAAACAAATAATGGGCCAGATTTAGCCAGCAGGCTAGATTTCAGATTCCTACTATATTTGAGAGTGAGACTGGGGGTAACTAAATGGATGTGGGTGGGTGGAAAGGTATGCTCATCCTAATATCAAAGTATTAGGTACATTTCTGAGCTTACTTTTTCTACATAGCTCTTTCTCTCCTGAATGAAAATAAATGAACAGTTCTAAAGCATTGGTTTCAGAGGATAGCAGTGGGTCTCAATAGCAATTATGTTTCTGTGTTAATACTATATGTGGCCTTTAATACAATTGGTAAAAAATATCCTGTAAGAAACAAAACAGAGAATAAAAATAATAAATCAGCAAAGAATTCAAATACTCATTGGTCTCAGATTATTGTGCTGGGTCTTGGGAGAAAATATATTCTGAGGTCAATACTGTATGCAGACCTTCAACCAGTTCTGGGTTCCACTCTCCAAGGATGAAATACGAACATCTCATTTCCAATCTATAATCGATTGCACCACACTCTGGGAGAATATTACACTTCTCTACCTCATTAACATCAGGCTGGACGTGAGACTTGCTTTAGCCTATGAAATGTGAATACGTGTTCCATGTGCCACTTCTGAGCATAAAGTTTAAGATCTGTCAAGCGATTCTTCTGTTGCTTTTTTCCTGTCTTTATGAGGATCTTATGTCTCAGGTAGGATCTGTGTCTCCTGCCTAAATCCCAGAAAGAAAAAGACATATGGAGCAAAGTCACAGCTGACCTAGAGCCAGTGTGTGATGAGAGCAAAGCATAAACCCTTAGTTGAAATTCATTAAGATTTTCAGGACATTTGCTACCGTAGTGTAATCTACTGAAAACTGATTAAAAAAAATTGCTTACAAAAGGTGGTTGCTGTCTAATAAAAGCACTAAAACTGGTGAGATTGGCCTTAGAGCCCAACAGTTAGCAACAAGGAAATAGTTATCAGAGGCTGGAAAGATGGTGACCTATGTATGCATTTGGGAGGCATTTGATAAAACCATTCCTGCCACTACTTGAAAGAAAGATAATATACTGAACAAGTCAGTGGCTTCAGGCAAAACGGCTGCGAAACAAAATGGTACTAATGTGTGCCCGTGACTGCTGGTCTGACTTAACAAGGTGCGATGAAAAAATGAGATGACTCCAGAAAGTAATTAGCTGGTTTACAACTGGGGGATAGAGAGAATCTAGAAATTCTTGGATTTACAGGGTGAAAGAGGCAACTGTTTCTCGAAAACAACGAGTAAAAAATAAAATGTAAAATTGCTCTAAATTTAAAAAAAAAAAGGCAGTTTAAAATAGCTTTGAGGCAGTTCTTTGCCTGCGATAACATCTCCAAATGTTTTAAGGTGCTGTCTGGTAAACCATTTAAGGTTGACAAAAAGGCTCAAGGAAAAAAAAAATCGACAAAGATGTGGCTTTCCTACTTGTGTCTGATAAGCTCACTGTATATGTAAGACATCTAGATGTGGTTTTGCATATACTTAGCTGACTGGAAGCAAAGAGATAAAACGAAGTTTCGAGTTTTATTTCCAAAACAGCTATCCACCTGGAATGTGATTACCTGAGCCTTAAAACACATTCTGAACCTCTAATCTTCTATGAGCAACAAGCAGGATAAGAAAATTGCTCAGTACCCACGGTCAGCATATTCTCTAATACTTTCCTTGTACAAAGCCAAGAATGATAGCAGAAAAGTAAGGGCTATTCTAAGAATAAACAAAAAAACCATGCACAGCAATAAACTAAGGAACTAGCCCAAGGAATAGATCAGCTACCCCAAGGAAGCATTTCTTAATACTCATAAAGGAACATTTCCCACCTTATGGCTCCTTGCAACGTTTGGGCCCAAGCAAGTTTTCAGAACTGCATGGATCAGAGTGTATCATATTGTGAGAACCTGGGATTTCAGCTTCTGTCATGACTGGATGGGATTTTGGGGAGAAGTAGTATGTTTTAGCTATAGGAAGAAAGAAATAAAATCTATTTGTGACTAAGCAGATGAATTATTTGTGCTCGAGATCATATAGTTTTGCCCAATTACTTGCTGTTCCCCCAATAACAGGACTCTCTTTGTCCAACCTATTTTTACCAAGCTTTGCTATGGCCTTGACTTGGCTAAGAAAATGTGAGTGGAAGAGACAAATGCTGCTTCTGATCAGGAGCTATCACGTGGGCCCACTAATGCCCTTTCCTTCTGCCATGACTTTGGCAAGAAGCTCCTCTGGCAGTTATCCAAGAATTAAAAAAAAAGCTCCATATTTCAGTCACAGCCAAGTAAGAGCCAGCAACATGGTCCAAGCAACATCTCACTGGGCATTCTCATTTTACTATGCCCAATATTGTGGAAGTTACAGAAGAACTTTGTAAAATCTAATAAACTCTACCAATACCAGTTTTATTGCAAATTAGATTTAGTTTCTGTTTTTTGAATACCTAAATGAACAGTGCGATTTGCTTATCCAAGTCATAAATGGAATCGTTATATGAAAGGATGTAGTAAGACCTGCGTTACTAAAGAAATCACTGAATCACGCACAAGTCAAAAAGTCTTAAGCAAAAAATATATTTCTCAAAAGGAGTTATCTTTTGAGAAAATTTTTATTTTTGCATGTTGGTTGATGATTATTAAGAAAATAAAGGCATGTTTGTTCTTAATTTCTTTTTCATTGGGATTCAAGCTGCGTAAGAAGAAAATCATATTTTTTCTTTATCTAATTGCTTAAAGTTAAAGCTGCTCTATGAATCTAAATTATTGAATAATTAAACCTATTTAGAGTTCTGAAGGAAGGTAATGCTGACTAGTTAATTGGTGTGTTCTGTTTCTATTTAAAGCTTTGCCTGTCTTTCTCTTTAAATATCCACATTAAAATGACACTGAAGCTATATAAACCTTGTTGTTGTTTTTAATAGTTGAAGAAATATATATTTTAGAGTGTGTGCAAGAAAACAAAGCCTGATAAATCCAATTTGGACAGTTGCATAAATAGAATCACTTGCACAATTTGCCTATTCTATGTAGTTTTAGATTAGAAGTTCCATTACAGCTCATAAGGATTTACAAACTAACAGAAAAAATCCCTTTTGACATAAATATGACTTCTAAAAAATCTGGGATAGAGATTGGAAGGATAGCTGCTCCCAAAGTCAGCAATAAAGCCTCGACTGGAAATCCGTTAGCCTGTGTTAGCATTCTGTTTATTTACCGCCTAACAAGAGCCGTTGACTTTATCGATACGTGGGTCTCCATCTTTGCAGTTCAACGATCTATTTTTCATTCTTTTCTGTTATCATTAGCTTTTTTCATGAAAGTTTATACTTTGCCAATACAGCACATTTTTAGTAGCTAGATTTAAAATCTGATCAAATTGGAAGTTGAAACAACACTGGAGTTCTAATATAGAGGCCTTTTTTCAGAGTTTATGCCAAGGAATTCCTATAAATAAATCGTTCTAGAATTTTTGGTAGCTGTTTGTGCTGAATCTAAATGTCTTCCAGGGTGAAAAGCAGCTATTGAACACACAATTGTTTACTTTTACTGTAAAATCTCATTTATTTACTTGCTTATTGTATGCCATTTGTCTCATGTACTTGTCATTTGATCCTTTTCTTTTTAATATCATGTTATGATTATTGTTATTATAAAGTGGGTAGGGGAACCTACATTTCTTTACCTAGTTCACTGCCAGATGATAGGCTAAAATGAGAATTAAATTTTTTACCATGGATTTGATTTATTTTGGGGGATCATCAATAATTTAGAATTGAATATAAACCAGGAAACTGTTTCAGACATTCCTTCTAGAGCTGTAAGTAGGTTATAAAACAAATAAAGCTAACAAGAAACACTTATTACAACCATGAACCAAGTGGCATTCTGGTAAAAGTTGGTTTAATGTTTATGTTTTATATGACAGCTTGAAATGATTATCCTGAAACCTTCCAGTTTATCAAAAATAAAAAGAGTAAATAAGACAAGAAAAACAAAAGGAAAAATTCAGCACCACTCCTGCTTTACAAAGGGATAGGTTCAGCCCATTCAAGGTAAAACATGTGGTGGCAAAATTATCTTTTTTTCTAGCAATCACAGTGTCTTAACACTGTAACCTTATTTTTGTGCATGTGTCAGCATTGGTGAATCCTGGAGCACACATGTCTGCTACAAGATTGGAAAATATTTATCCTCATCTTCCAAAAATATCCACGAAGTTTTCTTTTCAAATGAAGGCAAAATCAAATTTTCATGGAGAAGGAAAAACAAACAAACAAAAAACCCCAAAGTTTAAAGAGTTATGAAGTTACTGCCCTTTACAGAAAGAAGCCTGCTCTGAATGTCTGCTCACACGGCTGAGAAACAAAACGCACGATGAGCACTTATCTCAAATATTCACACCTCTGTGGGGTTGTTCAAAATAAGCACAAAAACATTATTTTAGCAGTTATTAAAAGAATATGACATCACCCTGATAAAATTTGCTGATTGTAAATTTGATATTAAACTTCATTTAAAGTAATTGTTATGATTATGATTTAAAATAATGCCTGAGCTACCATATTTTTGTTTTCAGTTAGAAAGAGCTGCAATTGAACCTTTAATCTCAATATTATAAATCCATTTTTAATAATAACGAAATGTTTGTTCAATATCTGAGTTACATAATTTCACTTCCATTAAGATATAATTGCAAATTCATTCATAAACTGTTTTTTATTTTCATAGATAGATGATAGATAGATAGATAGATAGATAGATGGAAAGATACATATGATTCTGGCATTTTTATACAGATCATAAGCCCAAATAAATCAGAGAAATTTTTTCCTCCTCTGTATTTCCCTGGTATACTTGCCTTATTTATATTTGTAATTAAAACTTAAAGAAACTGCCAGTTAACCTCCAACTATTCTATAGAACTAAATCTGGGAGTACAGAAATGAAACCCCCAATCCTCATTAAGAGTATTTAAAAATATGCACAGTTATCTTAGAGAAAATAAATCGGTGAAGGGCTAAAAAATAGCAAAACAAAAAATAAAACCCAAAAACAAAAACAAAACCCTGTGCTTCTTATCTGCACAGCTGCCGAGAGATAAAATCAAACCCGGTGGTTAGAGACAGCATTTGGAGTGGGTGATCAGAATGTGCTGCCTTCCTTGTAGAGATGGAGTGAAGCATTGCAAAGTCGAGCCCACAGCCAAATAACTAAATAAAACATATGGTTCAGGAGCTCAATATATACTAAAGCTTTAACTTTAGTACATTGATTTTTAAGCTTCCTCTTCTAAACTTTGGTAGATTCTGAGGATTCAAATTCAGAGTTACTTCTAATTTAGTTCTTTCTGGAAGAGAAGTGAGAATTGGTACTTTTACTTAAATTTTTACCAGGCTGTTCAGATCCATTTTTTTCTGTCCCTTATGCTAAACATTAGTCCATAAGGAGGGAGAAAAGGTCTCTAAAGCATGCAGCATATCTATCCTCATGTTATCTGTAATAAAATGATGAAAATAATAACTAGAATGTGGAACCAAAGACTATGCCTCCTACCTCAGTTTCCTTCTATAGCCTTTATTAGCATAAATTGAAGGGTAGTTTGAGAAGGCTGTAATTAGGGGCTGTGTTAACATAAATCTTGGGATCTGAGCCAACAGCCTAATATTCAGTGAAATACCAGTTCTTAGGGATGTGATTAGCTGCTTCAAATATAACATAAAATAAAATTTAAAATCGTCAATGTTCATAGTTTTGGCAAATGCTGCATCTTAATTTCCTTTCCTGGGGAATTACAATGATAATATTTTAAAGGCTTTGAGAGGTCCTCATGCAAAGAAACGAGAGTCTCCCAAATAAGCATAACCACAGCCACCTTGTTCAGAGAGCACTTGCTAAAGGCTTGAGGAACTGGCATCTCCATAGCTCTATTTAGGTAATGCTACTATAGAACAATATAAACTAGACACTAAATCAGATGCCCAGAGACCTTTGGACAGGATCAATATTAGACGTTGTCTGGATGGTAACCATGTCTTCAAGCATCATTTACTTTATTTAATGGGCCTGACCTTTTGACATACAAATAAATAGTGAAACCTCTCAAAAAACCACACCCCTGACCTTGGCCAGCCATCTTATAAATGCATTCTTTGGTCAAAGTGGGGTGGAAATGAGGTGGGGGGAGGAGGAATGGGCTCTTGGGGACAGATTCAATCAATAAAAACTCCTTGTGTGTTATACGGTATGTCACAAGGGTATAATGTACAGCACAGGAAATAAAGTCAATGATATCATAACTATATATGATGATATATGGTTACTAGACTTATTGTGGTCATCACATCATAAGGTACGTACATACTGAACTACTATTTTGTATACCTGAAACGAATATATTGTATATCAACTATAATTTAAAAATAAATCTAAAAAACTCTTCGTTATTATTAAATAAATAACACACTTCGAAGGCCTCCTTTCCTTTCTCTCATTTCCTCTCTTCCTCTTTTCCTGTCTCTTTCTCTCTCTCTTTCCATCTTATATGTCCATAATATTTATAAAAATTATACTATTTGCCAAACTCTATTACTGCGTACTAATACGCAGTAGGAGCCAAAAAATTCCTTTGTGTGGGAGTCTATATTCTATTAAAGAAGATGTAAATGAAATCACCACAAGATTAAATGTAACTGGCAAGCTGGAGTGAAATTTGTAAAAGTAGACCAGAGGATCTGACATCGTTGTACCTTGGGATGAGAACAGAGGGTAATGGTTGAATATCAGTGATCTTTTTCCTGAAGATTGACTTTTAAACAAAGATCAGAGGAATGGTTGCTTTTATTACCTTAGTTACCACTTGAGACTGAAAGACAAAAGTATAGATTAAATTTACCGAAAACTGCTTTTCTTTTTATATACCTTGAATGAGTTATTTTAAACCAGTTAATCAATGATTTGTTAGTTGATCCAACTATGAGCTCAATACCAGGGAAGATACTTGATCTCTGTGTCGAGGAGTTTGCAAATTAATGAAAGCGCTAAAACCCATGTACATACACAATTCATGTTAGTTTTCTCAGGCATATTTGGGAATGCATATGAAAGAATTTTAAATTCTTTGCAAAAAATATATTACTTCCACATCAGTTTATAATTTCATACGTCCTCTTATAAAAACTTTGGCTACATTGAAATTAAATAAATAAGGGAATTCTCGAGACAAAAAAAAAAATCACACGTGAGCTTCAGAATCCTTTAGCTTTACTAAATCTTGTAAGAAGCCTGCTTGTCACTTGCAGTTGTGCAGGTTCTCACTTGAGCCCGACAACTGGGTATAATGAGTTCACCATACCTTTCAAATACTTTCTGAGAGAAAGCAGACCTATGTACAGTTTCCCTAATGATGCAGGTTGTACTTCTTTCTCTCCGTGAGACTTAATTGTATTTACTTAAAACTCTGAATAGCCTATTCCTAGCTATGGAAAATGTAGAAGCTCAGTACTGAAATTTTCCAAGTTTGAACTCTATCGAATCATGATTGCCTCACGTTAGTGAATGGCTGCCCATAACTCTTCCTTGGATATCGTCTGATATTTTATACTAAAGTGTTTTCAAGACTCTAAATTATTTTTTTTCCCAAATAATGACTATGTTGAGAAAGGCAATGTAATTTCTCTTTGGGCTTCGCTCCACCTCATTTCATTTTTAAAAGTTTGGCAACATCTAATTTGTACATTAAGCTTTAATAACTTTTTTTTATTCCTTACAGTTCAGAAAATGTATAGAAAAGACAACCAGTTTCGTTGTTGACAAGATAGGTCAGGTAACTAGTCAGTTTCAAGACAAGGTATGTTGGAAGAGAAAAGGATGAAGCTAAGTTTCATTAATCAGAGCCAGTTTACATGTCTGTGGAGCAGCTATAATAGCAAGACAGGGTCCTATGCACAGGGCTAAATGGTTTTCAAGGAGTGCCCTTAATGAGCATGTGAATACAATAACATGATTTTCAGTCTTTGTAATTCTGGTGGAATGTTCTCCATTAAAATGTCAAATGTATCAAAATCTACTTAAAGTTGTAGATACAGAATGGTATTTTTAGTTCATTATTATTGAGCTTTTTCTGTCGTAGTCATATGCTATTTTACCTAATTGTAAATTGAATGGTGTTAGGCAGTTTTAGCTCTTCCAGAATATATGTGTTTCATTTTGTTTTGTTTTATTATTATTTATTATTATTATTTTGTTTGTTTGTTTTTAAAAGTCACATTGTTTTTTAGCCTAGTACTGCCTGTTTAGCTGTTAATTTTTCAGACAGGAATTTTTCTAGAAGTGTGCCTACTCTTTCTCATTTGACTGATTGCAAATTTCATTTGTTTTAGTTTGAAATAAAGGGCTTCATCCAGTGGATTACCTAATAACTCCTTATGAAGGTGCCTAAATGAAAGAATGACTAGCATGTTTAAATATTAGCTATGTATTTCTGCAAAAAATTATATAATCTGAAGTGAGCACTTTTTGTAATTCAAAGTTATTACTGTAACTGTGAGGCTGGTTCCTGACTAGACATCCATATTCCAGTTCTTCTGTCTCTATTCCAATCCAGAAAAATCCATCAAAAGAGCAGGAAAGTTGAGAAAACTAAAAAATAAGACAGAAAGAAAACGTTGGGCAACAACAATACACTATCAAGTTGTTGACAGATCTGGTGAAATTTAGCTGCAGGAAACAGAAACCATTCTATCCATCTCAGTGAAGAAGGTTTAAACACAGGAAATTAGGGGAAAATCAGTTGGAGGACAGCAAGAGGCATTCTAGGCTGACTTTCCAGAAATTCCTCCAGAGCTCCAGTAAGACAGCTGATACTCCTGCCACCTCAGGATGTGGGGCTTCGAGGGGCTTCTGCTGGAAATTGACTCAAAGACTTCTTATTGTCCCCGAATGTGGAAGCTATCCCACCCATGACACGTCTTTCTCAGTCTGTCACAAAGCTAAGGATGGGTCACAGCTGAAGAAAATCCAATATTTCAGTGTTTGTATGCATCATCAATGAACATCGAAGTCTTATATTCCCCATTCTGCCTTCCAAATCTTATATGAGAGCATCAAATTGGAGGAATCTAATTTACATATAGAACAGAACTGCTAGGAAGTCTGAGGAATATTGCTTACCAAGCTCTGACATATAGAAAGGTACAATCAAAAGAGATTATGGCAACTCAATGTATCTACCACAAATTCATCCTTCTTCTTTCTCTTTTACATCTGTGCATTCCACTCAGAATATTCAAGTCCTTAATCATTGTCCATATAAACTAAATTGTTCGAGCTAGAATTTTGAGGCTGACCATATGTTAGAAAATCAGCCCGATTATAATTAATTAACTGGGTCTGCCTTAGGATTTGAAAGTCACAGGTTTAGAAACTACCTTTAATTTTTTCATTGGGGACTGGAAATTAGCTGTCATGCAACAGTGTTATTTTTCTTAGAAAAATCTGCAAGTTACTTGAATCCTTTCCCAGGTTACATAATGGCCACATTTCAAATTATCCTATATTCAATTCACTTGGTTCATAAAATTTCTATTGGAGTCACAATTTATGCATTGGAAACATATTCATTTATCAAGGTCCTATTTTCTTGATCATTCCCACCTCTTTTTTTTTTCTTTCTAAATCCAAGCCAAATAACAAGAGAGCAATCCAGGACAAACTCAGAAAACGAACATTCATTTAACTAATATTCAGATATACAGATTATATAATAATTCACTCTCCCACCATGAAGTCTGAAGTTTAATGGAAAGTTTAAAACGTAATGGCACTGTAATATAAAACAAAACAGGATGTATAAATTAGAATTATTTTCCTCCACGTTTCTCTGTACCACATGCTTTGTGGTTTGTACTTCTTTCACCTCATTTCTAACTTAAGATCTTGTTCCTAAACTTAAAAATTTGGTTATCTCATGTGGCAATACAGCCATAAATAAATAATAATATAAAATTGTTTAAACTCAGTTCCACAGTAGAGCTGCAGACAATAAAGCTGATTGCAGATAATACCTTAGAATGCTCCCTTACCAATACTCAGACAGGGAATGCTGTTGGTCTCTTTTAAAACGCTGTTAAATGTGTATTTTTCTCTCTGTGCTTCAACACCTGACATTTGGCCTTCACGACTCTATGCTCCTCTCTTCCCAGCTTTCCAGTTTCCGTATATGCATATGTGTCTGTTTCTGTTTTTCTCTGTTTGTCTCTGACTCTACCTCTCTCCTTGATTCAGGTTGCAAATCCTTGTTAAAAATAATCTTGATCAAGTATCACTTTCTGACATCTCCGTGATTAATACTTATACTAGTTTGTTGTTCACCATTGGATCAAATCATGGACTTATTAAAGAGATATGTTAAAATTAGTTATCCTGCACTCTTAATTTGCACATGAAGAAAATAAGCCTCAGAGAGTAAGTGATTTTTCCATCCACTTTGAATTAAACATTTAGTGCCCTCTTTATATCCATTTATTCAACATTCATCAGACATTTATGCAGGACTTGGGTTGATTCAGTAAAAACCCATACACTTCATCATGATCTCTCCAATGCCTAGCAGTGCACCTGACTCATGCAGTGTATGCAAGCAATACTGATTGGATGGATAAATGAGTATATGAATGGATGAGGGACTGAATGAACGTGAAATACTCTAGGAATCCAGAAATTGCAACAATCTTTCACTATAATCCAGCATTAGTGGCTCTTCCCAAATATCAAAATAGAAGACACTTAGGGTTGGGAACTTGCTTGGAAAGGTAAGCCTGATTTCTGATTTCAAAGTTGCATTTGTATAGCAAACTGCCTTGACATATTTCAGGTTGATTTAAAGAATTTAATGGAACTTGGGGGTATTTTCCTCTGAGCCAACCCTTAGTGGAGCCACACTGCCCATGGCAAAACCTGTGTTGCCTTGCAGAGAGATACTTTTCCAGCATATATTACTTGTATTTTGTTCATACAAATTGTATTTATTGAGTCGCGTATATTAGTGGATAGAAGATTCCCAACCTGCGGAGCTTACACTACAGAAAATAAACACTAGATATAATAAAGTATTTAATATATTATGTTAGAAGCTGATACATGCCAGGAGAAAAACAAAAAGCATAGTAAAGCAAGGTTGATTGGGTGTTCTGGGCAAGTGAGGGGAACAGATTATAGCAATTAAACTGTATTGTGAGGGCCAGCCTCTTTGACAGGGTGAGATGTGAGCAGAGGCTTGAAGGAAGATGAGGTTTCAGGCAGAGGGGAGGGTTGAGCAGAAGGACAGGAGTTTGCATGCAGTGTTTGGGAAAAAAAGAAGAAAGCCAGTGTGGTTGGGAGCAAGAGAACACAATATAGAGAGGTCAGAGACACGAGGTGACATATGAGGCATAAAGTGGGAGCTCGTGTTGATCCTTGAGGAATGTCTTAAGGACTTCAGCTTTTATTTTGCCTGAAACAAAGAGCTATGCCAGGTTTCTTAGCAGAGCTCATTCTGCTTCTGTACTATTTATAATGCAGCTCATTCATTCACATATTTATTCACTCATTTTCTATAAACAGGTGTCATGGGTTTAAAAACTGAGAAATAGGGAGAGTTAGGGTAATAAATGAGTTTGAATAAGAGGAAAAATATGGAAAAGGAATTAAAACGGTAGAAAGATAAAAATTTGGGGTCAGAGTGAGATATTGGAACTTATGAATTCTGAAGTGATAGGGTCTCAGCGATAACAAGAAATATTTTCCTTTTCTTCTTTCCCTTGAAAGTTGAAATGGTACCGGAGTGCTAATTCTTGCATTACCCCAATCTCAAGTGAGACTAATCTCATCTTCTGTTTTCTTATACTTAAATAGTTTGTATATTTAATTTAATTTAACCAGAACGTTCACTGAGTCTGTGACAGAATGGCTGAGAGCTCCTCTTTCCCATGTCGGTGAGCCTGGCATTACTTATTGATTTTACAATTTACTAGCTATGTAACCTTGGTGCATTACTCAACTGCTCTGTGCCTCTGTTTCCTATCGGTAAAATGTGGATAATGTAGTATCTATCTCATAGGGTTTTTGTAAAAATAAAAGGAGTAAATACTTATGATGTGTATTTCTTTAGTGATAAGGATGACATCAACAATACACATTTCTTTAGTGATAAGAATGACATCAACAATACACATTACTATAATATTCTCACCACGTGTACCAAAAGGGCTTCAGAAATTCCATAAGAAATAGTCCCTATCTTCATGACATTTTAACCCGTTACTTCATTATAGGTTGTCTTATGCATGACCTAACTTTCTAGGAGCATATTCTGTTT
>NW_006442103.1:7931648-7946543 GCF_000325575.1 Pteropus alecto | reverse complement strand
ATTATTTATATATTATATATTTATATTTTATACTTAAATATTTGGGAGAAAATATAAATTAGCTATACATTGGATTTCTATTAATTTGACTGCTTTATTTCTTTGAGGACTATTGTTACTTATTCTTGAGCTGAATCCTATTTCCACTGTGTGATCCTGAGAGTAATGCTCTGGATATCAAAAACAGAAACCAAATTGTAGTTTCCAGCTTAAGTCTCTGCTTTCTTGGATACATTGTAATTTTTCTTCCTTATAAACTGCTTGCTCTGTCAGGGTCTTTGCCCTTGGAATTAATCATCAGATCTTCTCAAGTAGACATTTTATTGCTCTTGTCTTTAAATACTTAATGGTGAATTTTCTGGGGATTTCCAGCAGCAGCATTTCCTCATCTCAGCTCTTTGTTCTATAATTATCTAATTTCTTCACAAGCATCTTCCCAATAGAGTTAACCATTTCCCTTTTTTCTCAAGGTCTTTATTCTTTAGGGATAAAATGACACAGTTATATACAGACATGATATGTATCTTGGTATTTCTATGTGGACAAATATGTCCTCCTTATACTTTATCAGATTCTTCAGATTTAGAACACTGTGACTTATCCATTTGGATCACAGGCAATGACATTATAACTACCACAATTTGCCACAATTTGGGCCCTGAGGGTAGCAATATTTAATACTTCTTCCAGTCTAATTACAATATGGAAGTGTTATAAACACAGACCGGCAAGAGAGATAATATTATGTCTAACACAGCAGTGGTATGGCAATTGACACTGATGGCTGTGCCAAATAGCAGACTGGCAACTTTAAGAGCCTCTTAATAGCCTTAAAGTTCTTAGTTATTTGCCATCTGAGTCATTTCTAGATTTTATTAGCAAGACACAGGATTTAAATGTCTCTACAAATTCATCAAAAGATCAACAACTATACCTTAAAATAGCATACTCCTTAAAGGAAAGTTATGTTCAATTTAATCTCTATTTTTTTAAGTGTCTCCAAATAATAGAAATGAATACAATAAATTTAAATTTAATAATGCATGTGTTATTTTAAACAAAATGGGGAGTCTGATGCTACATCTTATATTTTGTGAAAAAGATTCTATGTTATTCAGATAGAGGGGAGCATGAAGCATGTTCTTGTCACGTGTTGCAAGCACTTGGAAGAGTGCCTTTACACAAAGTAAGGGCTCCATGAACATTTGTGAAAAGCCGTATGGATTCTATCATTAAATAGCCACTTTTTCCTTGTTTCATATAACTGATTTATATTTCTGTGCTTATCCTGTAAATATTATGACCCCAGAACTGACTTACTGCTTATAAATTATATTCTACATAACACATTTTTCTTATTTCACAAAATCATTTTATAATTATTTTCTTGTATGCATTTGCTACTTTATTCAACAAATATATATATATTGAGCATCTACTATGGTGTCAAGTACTGTGTATACTTCTAAAAGTCTTTGCCCTTCAGTAGCTTGTTATCTGGTGATGCATACAGGCACTATTGCACAGACTGAAAGTGTTAAGATAAGCTCACTGTGTGGATCGATGACAGTATATGGGGGGAGAAGCAATAATAAAACTTGGGAGGAGAGAATAGGATGACATTTTGAAAGAAGTGACAAAAAAGCTACAATGGGAAAGACAAAGACGGGTAAAATAGTTAATAGGAGGGATTGAGACCATGGTGCTGGTACCAGCTCGTGAGGTCCTAGTGTGCACATCGCCTCCCAACTCCGCAATCGGCGACATAGAGTCAGCAGCTGGAAAAAGACCATAGTTGGAAACCGTGGGCCTTTTTGTTTGTTTAATTCTCTTCTACGCTCACCCAGTCTACTTCCTAGTGTATCCATGGTGGTGACTGGGATAACGAGAACTGAGAACAGTGCCGGCAGAAAGATAGAGCATGCGCAAAGGCTCAGGGGCTGGGACCTCGTGCCTTCTTGGGAAAAACTTTCAGTATGGCTGGAGAATGGTGTTCGACGTGGAGCCCGTTGGTGCTGGCGAGATAAACAGTAACGGTGTCATAAAATACCCGGTAAACCATATCATGTACAGTACAGAAAATACATTTAAATTATTTTTTGGGGAAAAAAAAACTTCATAATTTTGAATGTGCAAAAAATATTAACTTGTTCAATAGAAGCTGAATTTCCTGTAACTTTCCGAAACATATCATTCCATTGCCCCGTTGTTTCTCTCTCCTCCGGTGACAGGTAGTTGCCCTTGGAACTGTTTTTCTATTATTTCTTTTGAGAGTTTCACTATTGGCATTTGTTTAACTCTCTGAACATAAAAATTATTGTTGTTATAATTGTCTTTTTTGTCTTCATATCTGTGAAAATGACAGTTTCAATGTTGCCCTTCTGTCGACTGCTGCCAGGAATAATTCACTGTTTTTACACAAGCTGCACTTTTTTTACTATTCCTACTTTCCCATACAGATGGTAAACAGTGATGAGATCACTTAATTTTCTCATTACCATGACAGAGTCTGGAACCAGAACTGCCTGCACAGAGACGGCTTTGCCTGAACATTTTTTCTATAACTATAACTCGTTCCTAGAAACTCTGAAGTAAGTTCCATTCATGAATGGAACATCACAGACAAATATGGATTGTTTGGGGGGGGCATAATTTCCCTTTATTCTGATCCGACTGGGAAGAGTTTCAGTCCAGAGCTTCTACCATTCACAGGCCTAGCACTCTGAATTCTAATCAAACATCTCAGTGATTAACCTGAAGCCTTTCCTTGTATTAATGAAAGAGAGCAACACCCCAGTGTTCATGGGAGTCTATACCACCAAAGATTTACTTTTCCTGCCCTTAATTCCATTATTATGGAAGTAATTTTTTGTCCCTTATTTGTATTTATTATTGGAGTTATTTATGTCCTTTGTGTTTGTTATTGAAATTTTCCATCATTCTTTTTTTAAAGTGATGTTATTACTATTATTTTTATTTTTCAATTGCAGTTGACATTTAGTATTATTTTATTAGTTTCAGGTATACAACATAGTGATTAGACATGTATATAATTTACAAAGCGATCCCCCTGATTAGTCTATTTGTCCTTATTTATTTCGACTAATTTGTATTATAGTTTTTACACTTTATTTATAAGCTGTATCGTTTCCCAATTTTAATATTTTTGTGACATTTTACACATAGTTTTAAAATTTTATTTAGAGTTATAGACTTGCATGGCCCCAATAGCAATTCTTTATTTCTTCCACACTGACAAAAATTTTCAGATAAGACAAGGGAGAATCCTACACTTCCCAGGCCTTCTAATTGTTAAGTCTGTGTGAAGACAGAGGCAGAGAATGGAGTTATGTAGGTGTGTGACCAGGAGAGCATGGAGCCATGAGGAATTGAAAGAGGCAAGGAAGGATTCTTCCCCAGACCCTTCAGAGATACTGTTACTCCATCAACAACTTGATTTTGGACTTCTGGCCTTCAGAACTGTAAAATGGTAAGTTTCTGTTGTTTTAAATACTAAGTTTGTGGTAATTTGTTATATGACAGCCCTAGGAATCTAGTGCATACTATGAACTAGACTATTTACAGGTTCTAGGAATTAGGACATGGCATTTTTAAAAGCCATTATTTTGGCTACCACATTACACAACTATATTAACTATCTGTAACTATACAAAGTAATGTCATCATACAATTTTTTTTTAATTTTAGAGGCCTATTATATACCACAAGTAACTGCTATCAAATGCAGATTGGTTGCTTCAACCCAGATAGAACAATAGTAAAGTAATGCCATCTAATTTATTAACATTAATGATAAGTTATATTTATAACAATATTCAAATACTATCTCATTATCTATTTCTCCATAACAAATTTTTCCATGACTTAAGGCTTAAAGCAATAATTAGCTTACTTCCTCATTATTCTGTGGGTCATGAATTTGGGCAGTGCTTTGTTGAGATCATTCAGTTGGCTGCATTCAGCTGATGGGTTGCCTGGTCCCGAAACTGTCAGACTTCACCAATGTTATCAAGAATGGTGAAAGTCCAATGGATCAGCATCACTTCCTCACATTCTGCTGGTCAATGACAGTCACAGGGCCAGATCAGTGTCTAGGGAGGGGGAACTGATACAACTCTTTATATGAGGACCGGGTAAGGAATCATGAGCTTATTTAATGCCTCATATGCAGAGCCTGCTTTGCAGCCATTTGACCTGTTTGGCTGCAAAGGGCTCCACATTCAAAAGAGAACTCACTTGGTTTAATGAATCACTATGTTTACATCTGTACTAATTTTTGAACAACGGATTCCTAATTTTCATTTTGCACAGGGCACCACAAATTATGTAGCCAGTTCTGACCACTTTAACCAGAAAGGTAAAAAACAAAGTATTAAACTTATTCTTCAGATGATAAAACAGATTCACAGATATTAAGTAATTTGTGTGAATTTCCATTTATAGTAAGTGGTAGAGTAGGATTTCTAATTCCAGACCTACTTAATTTTTTGTTATAGGAATCCATGTTCTTTTCCAAGTATAAAATTTCAAAGTTTATTATGTGCCTGTCATTTGCCAAGTTAGAAGCTTTAAAGTCTTTAATGTATAATTGATAAGATTATTCGTTATTACCTTTATGTTACAAGAAGAAAAACCCTATCTCTTCAAAAGCTATAGCAGTCCCATGAAAGAACCTGACTTGGCTCACTTTTGGTCACATGAACTATGGAGGAACACGTTCTAACTGACCAGGTTCGAGTCTCTTGTCCAATATTAAATGAAGTCATGCGAAGTACCACTCAGATCTTATGAGCTAAAATGGAAGACTAGTTCCCTAAAAACATGGTTGACAGAAAAACACAGTATTTCTACTAAGTAGTTAAGATGTAATATTCAACTATATTTATCATATTATAAAACCATGGTCTTTTTAAAACCACAATGTAGATTTTGGGGGCCAATTCTATGTTATTATTACCACTTTGTGGTCCAATTCATTCTCAGTGATACCATATGGAAAGATCTGCCTGTGTTAGAAAAACACCTATATACATATTCATTGCTTAAATGTGATATCTCATAGCATATGCACAGAAGCAAGTATTGTTAGTAAATGGGCCATCCTAATATCTTATGAGTTTATATGGGATTTGAGACTAGTCATTTGTAGAATGTATACTTTATGCTATTTTTATGTAGACAGAATCTGTGATCATGGCCACAAGAAAAATGTTATTGCAAAGTGACTAGAAAAATCAACTGCCATCTTTTCCATCCTCTTTTATATTAGTCTCTATACTAGGTAATTTCTGCATTAATTTATTGCAATTATTGTTATTCTAAATTGTGTATGGAAGCTAGAAGTCTTCTTTCATCATTAAATATTTTGGTTCCAAGTAATTTAGTGGGTTTTCCTTTCTTCAGCGTAATCTTATTTCTTGCAAATTTTAGCGAAATATAAACCTATATACTTGTTTTCTGGGTAGAAATAGACAAATACATACTGTGAACATTTTAAATGAAGTTTTACATTTTAGATATGATCCACTTGCACTGGGAACAAATAAAGTAACAGAAACATGTTAATAAAATATCAAGAAAAAAGTTATTTTAAACTGAATTTAAAGTGTAACCAGAAAACATATTTTCAGACATTTCACAGATAAAACTAGTCCTGAGTTGGCTGTGATAAACTTCTGAGTAATTATGCTTTTTATTCTTTTTTATCAGAAAGCCAACTCTTTGCCATCTTTTCCAACTAATTTAACAGCAGAGTAGAAAAATTATCTTGTAGATTAAATGAATTTTTAAACCTCTTTACCTTCTCATAATGAAGTTTACCGCTTATGAATCTAGTATACATTTTTCTTATCTCCCTTCTCGATTTTATTTGGATGGAGAAATGCAATGAGTTTAACAAAAGCAAACATCTGAAGAAAAATTATCCATGTCATCCATTCACGTGGGTTGGACAATAAGAAGGAAATGAAATTTTCATAATTGCTTTTTGAAAGGGATTTTCTCATCTGGTAACAGTTTTCTCAACTGTTACCTAATGGTAACAGTTCCAGTGACCATACCGTGTCCTGGAGGTTGAAAACTCTGTTAATCAGAGAAACAGAAGGACTTAAGTCCTTCAAATGTTTGCGGAACCACCATACCACACCTAGAAAGGCTGTCTCTGTAAGTAACTCTTTTATGTGAGATAATAAACTAATTTATTTAAGGACCCGAAGGCTTTAATGATTTACTGCTTTATTACTTGTTGAATGTAAGTCTCAGGTAATAAATTTGTTCTCTTTGCGTATTTGAGATTCTGTTTTGTTTTTATTAACTTTTTCCTTTTTTTCAATATTCAAACCATCTCTTCACAATAAGCAGTAGAATTACCGTGCTTCAGTTCTATTCAGATTTGCCTATTTTTCTTAGAATATAGTTCATGTAAATGGACTGGAGAATGTAAATTGCTTACCCAATGGATTCAATAATACTAGTTAATCGATGTTTCTAGTAATACAGTTTTAGGAACATACAGATGCTCACAGATAGTTGTGGGTTGACTATAGCATTAAAAAAAAAATCCAGGTAGTTGTAATTTATATCTAAAATCTAAGTTATAGTTGCTATTTGTAAAGAAAAGTATGATAGACTTAAATCTAGATATATAGATGAAACAATAATGACCAACCACTGACAAGCCTTCTGCCCCTTGAAGCACACAGCGCCTCAGTTGTGCTTTACTCACAGCTCTTCAAAAGATTTTTGATCCTTAGATAAAGAATTTGTTAACACTTTAAAGTTTTAAACTTAAGATCTATAAAGACTTTTCTATTTCTGAGTCTGATGTGTGATAGTTTTACTTAAGCCAGAAAATTCCTATACTTCTAGACCAACAACTCACCCCAGGCATTTTTGGGATACTATCATTACAGTGAAAAAAATAAAAGAGACGTCCAAAAAATCTCTAGTTAAGGATATAATGTAAAGAATGAAAAGAAATGACCTGAGGATTGGGTACTTTATAAATTCACATTGAGGGAGATTTAATTCTTTTCCTGTCTTTAAAATTTCTGTTATTGCTCCCTCACAATCTTGCCTAACTCAAGGTATAAATTTAATATCATGTTCATTGTACAAGACATTCTTGATATCTCCTAATCACAATTAATCAATTTTTTTTTCTTTTCTGTCTTATTACACATTGATTTTGCCTTTTTCTGGAACCTATATTGTTTTAGCTTATATCACTGTCATCTGTGGTTTTTATTTTCTTCCTTATCCGATTTTAAGTTTTTAGAACCCAGTTATATTTTATTCTTCCTTGTAATCTCCAACATCCAGGTTCTTTCCATTGTAGCTACTCAATTAATATTTCTGAGCACATCCCTGAATGACTAAAAGTAATCCCGTACTATAATCGCATCTAGAGAGAAAAGTATTATTGCATCATGTGGAGCTGTGAGAGGACATAAAGCTCATATACTTAAGCTCTCAGATTGTGTTTTCAGCTCAGATGTTTTCTCAAGAAATCTAATACCTGGGATTGCTCTTTGTAGAGGCACCTAAATTCCTTGAGGAATATGAGCGACGGACAATCATTATTTTTGTTTCATCATTCTTCTTTAGGCTAGTGAAGATATTTCTTTGAAATAAATATTCCTGGAAATATCCAACCCCCTACTCCAATTTAATTTGGACAGCTGCATATATAGAATCACTTGCACAATTTGCCTATTGGTTGTTAGCTTCTGAACATATCCCCAAATGCCTTTACATCCCTTAAAGAAAAAATATTAAAAAAATAGAGGAAGAAATAATGTATCCTGGCAAAACTTCAATTGTAATGGTAGTAGAATTATTTGACAAGAACTCAAACAGAAATTATATTTTCTTACTGTCAACCCAGCTAGAAATGAATTCCACCTGTGAGCGAGGTAGCACATTTTTACGAACATTCATAATTCACATTTTTAAAAAGATAATTTATTTATTTTATGATGACATTGGTTAACTAAATCTGATAAGTTTCAGTTGTACATTCACAACTTTTTGGACGAAGAAAACATTGCAGACTTAATTCTGAATATATAGCTGAAACGATAATGACCAACCACCGGCATTCATAAGATTTTAACTCAAAATGCTCAACGAATTCAAGATTAACATAAATTTCTTTACCGAGGGCAAAAAAAACCAAAAAAAACAAAAAACAAAAAAACAACAAAACCGTGTGCTTTACTTAATATTTTTTAAAACCAAATTAAGTGCCTAAAAATGTTTTCTTTACTATCTAAATCCGATATACAAAACAGGTTCTTCTTTAAGAATTGATTTGATTTGAGGTAAAAGCATATCCATTTAAAAACTACATATGACCAAGTTGCACAACTTCTCTAATTCTTTCTTTAGCTTAGTGTTATTTTCATCAAAGTGTTGCCTAAACTGAAGGGCTATTCTAACTTTGTCAATCAAAAAAAGGTCTCTTAGAAATTTTCTTCCTGCTACATTATAAGCAAAGTATATGAGTCCACAGATTATAAAAGAAAATCTTTTGCATATTGATTCATACTAGAAAAAATGCATAGAATCATTATATTGCTTTATTACATATGGTTCCAATTTCAACAGTGTCTCTTATATTACATAATAACCTGTCTAGCTAGATCATAATAAGCTTTCCCTTTCATTGGTGCTTCATATTCTCTTTTATATGCATATTGATAATAGTGAGAAAACATGAATCAGTCATTTTTTGTCTTTAATTATTGAATAACTAGCAAGCATTTGTTTCATTTCACAAAAAAATCTTGAACTTGAATCAACAGCATACTAAATCTTTAAGACTCTTTCCAACTCAATTAATGAACAGCGAAAACAGACACAATGTCGGCAAATACATTGTCTATTATTTCCTTTCAATGATTCTAAAAACTGGTGATTTTTCATAGCATTTGCATGTATATACTAAAAATTTTAATAACTATATCTGTGACACTTTTCTTACCTTTTACTTCAGAAAATTGAGCACATTTATGTTCAATATGTATCATACGATGCAATAAAACAAGGTAAGCATTAGTCTCTTAGAATTTCAATAAATCTGGAACAGAATCTTAAATCTAGCAGTAAGTTTTTTGACAGATGTAAATGTAATTTGAAAAAATACATAACCCAAATATTAATTGGTCAATGTCTCTTATATTGAGGAATTCATTTTACACCTAAAATGTACAAATTTTAAAAATTTGAATCAATTGATCATTGATATTATTAGAAAGATCTTGTATTATGAGAGCAATTTTTTGGTGACTTAATTGAAAAAAAATAATTTTCTATAAAATATACACTTTTTCTATGACTCATAATTTCTATACAAAATTTCTATAAATGAAACAATTTATTTTTGCCATGTCTCCATAAAATCATAATATCATATTGTTTTGAATGAGTTTTGAAGGTCAACCATTTAAATAAAAATTAAATAACTGAGCCCACACATAGCAAAGTTGTTGCCGGAGATAGCTAGTATACTGTTATAAAGAAGTCTTATGATTTGGATTATTCATTTTGATTATTTTAGCCTATGGTTTACCTTATCTTAGATAATTCCTTAACTTAGCCCACAATTTGCCCTTCAGCTTAGGAAACTCAATAGCCATGACCTTTCTGAAACAGATTTGTATTAAGTGTCCCCAAGAGACTGATATATTAAACAAGAAATTTTAGGCATGCATGTTTAGTCTTAAATGAATTTGTCACATAGGTGAAAATACTAACTTCATACAGAATGGAAATCTAACCGATAAGCAGAAGATTTTTTAGGAGGATATTATCAGAACAAGGTAAGTTAAATAAAGCAACTTTATGAGCGATTTCACTTTGGATTGAGCTAATCAATTAATCAAATTGAAAACTCTCAAAATGCCCACATCTCTATACAGGTCTCCAGAAGACAAAGAATCATACCGTAAGCACTGAAGCTTCTATCTAGCCCTTGTTCTCTTCATTAGTGTTAACTATCTTCCCCATCAGAACTTGGCTGAAAACTTCTGACTCTTAATTCACTTACTTTCTTTCCTCTATGGGTCCAAGGTTGCTCAACTCATCCCTACTTCCTCACCCCTCCCCTTCTCCTCACTATATTTTCATTAATTATGTAAATTCAACAAAGAAAGCCAATTCTCATAAACCTGAGACTCAGTTTCCTTGCAATGGCTCAGCTTGGGTATTCATGTATTATTTTTACAGTTCAGCTTTTAGAGGATGTCCTTCTATTCACACTTCCAATTTTTTGAGAGCAGTTTCAGTGTAATGCTCCAAATATGGACAAAAGATCTAAGAAGGGATGTGCCCAGGAAATTTAACATTTCTCTGCAAATGCTGAGTCTACAGAATAACATTATGATTTCTGAGAAGTGTTCGAAGGTCTCAGTTGACTCAACTGACTGTCTTTACTTTCGCATACACCTCTTTTACTTATGAAATGTTTTCAGACTGAGAGGCCTTTTGAATAGTCATTCCCAGGACTCTGGTTTTAGATTCATGAATGTGGACAAACAGTCAGAAACTGACTCCCAGGATTTCCATAAAGATTTGAAACAAAATGAAACAAAACAAAACAAAACAAAACAAAACAGAATTTGTTCTAAAGTGTTTTGGCTTTTTCTTTTGTTTTTCTTTTTGAGTATTACATATGACAGAAGCATTAAGTCTAATGAAAATTAGTCTTTAGCAGGAATTCGAGCATGCCAGAGTTGTATACATTAAACTTATAATCTTTTAATAAGAGAAGTTCTTAAAAGCCCGGGTTGTTTTTATGCTATTTTGTTCCATTATACCTAGTACATTTAATATGTGATCATCGTACTTTGAAAATAGTATCATTTTTTAAAATCAAAGAAATATACATTGTGAGATATTTTTAAAGAAAAAATTACTAGATCAACATTTATTGAGCTATGGAGAAATAGTAACAATATAACAATATTTCCATACTCTTGTGTTCCTATGAAAGAATATTATGCAGGCAGAGTTTAACACCATGACTTCCTGGCGTATCAATTTTGAGATTGTTTCCTACGCCATCAGAGTTTTGTTTCCGAGTTATTTTACTGTGGACGGCAGGACATCTAACTAAATACATTGCCTCACTGAAACAGCCTGGACTTTAATTCTGTAACAGTCCTGTTACATTACCATCTTTCGGAAAGCCTGTCACTAAGTCATGGCAGTAGGAAAGAGGAGCAGGAAAGGAACATTGATGAAGGCAGTTGCTTTCTGGTGATTTCCCAAGAGAAGACAAACACCAATCTACTGAAGGACTTTGGCTGCCAGCAGGTAAAATCAGGACACTGCCTTTATTTCCAGCACATTAGGAAGGTTTCAATTCTGCCCTCCTCAGCTCAATGGCAAACATGCTGACAGACCCTGACCTTTCATCAGCGGAATCAGGGAATCTGAAGGTTATTTTAGGACTATGTAGCAACAGATTCATAAGCCTTACAATTTCTGAGAAGTAAGTATTCAGCCTCCTCATTTAGGGAATGCAGTAATCTATTTGTTTCTGCTGTAATTTCAGAAAAAATAATACATAGGTTACAATATTTGTTAAGTGGCGTTTTTAATTTTTCTCTTTGTTAAATGGAGACTCTTGTTCTTACTTCAGAAGAAATGTTTTCCTCTTTTTCTGGTGTTCACTGACCCATTTTACAGTAGGTAAGAAATGTATAAATATCATCTAAAACCTCAAGACGCAACTGGCACTTTCTGATTTTTCCACATTAGTGACTGAGCCTTGACAGTCTCCCGCTGGCTTCTTGTCCTAGCACTCACATACGACTGTCCTCTCCTCCATTCACAGTGAAGTTGCTCCCTGCACCATTCAGTGTTTTTCACACCTTCATGGTTTCACCTGTGCTGTTCCTCTGCCTGGAACATGCTCATTCGTCATTGCTTGCTCGGCTGCACCTCATGTCAGTTCCTCTATGCAACCCTTCTTTAAATGCTCGAATCTGAGAAGGTTAGATGTCTCTCCTCTGCTTTCATATTAGGTTATCTCAGCACCTTTTACTTTAGGGAGAAGACTAGTTGTTTATTCTACATGAAGTAAAAATGACGTAATTGTCTGTGTACAATGCATAGCATACCTGCTGAAATGTAGTAGGTTTATATCATTTGAATAAATGTGTTAATGGTGGTTTGTTATTTAATGTTGTTTAAAGAAGAGAATAATTTTTGTAACTTTTCCCCTTTATATAAAGTGGACTCATTTTACAATTTTAATGGTTATTTTTTTTCTACAGAAAAAATTCATTAGAGAAAAGACCTAAATATTTTTTATGTCCATATAAATAATATGCCCTCTAAGTTTTAGAGAGATTTACATCTACCACTACTTAAATCTTCAATTACATAAAAATAGTTAAGCAAAGATAGAGTTGTGTTTATTTATTTATGGATTCTACCACTTTTCACTGTTTCTCACTGCCTTTATGTCTTCTGTTACATTTTTACAAACACCCTGAAATCACTTGCATCTTTTATCCAATTATCTCCATTTGTCAAAGCCCAGCCTTTGTTAAATCCAACATTGCTAACTCAATCCTATCCAAATAATGGGCCAATAAATCTATCACTTGATCTATAATTTTATCTCTATCTCTATCTCTTATTGTCTTAACTACCCTCTTTTTATCTCTCCCTGCTGAATGATTTCCTTGAGCATGGAAATACACTATACCCTACCTCTCGAAGTATTTTTACACTCTATATCCTATCCTATTAGTTAATTTCTCTTCTCCCCTTTAGAGCAAGAACTCCTTGGAAGTTGTCTATGCTTACAAATCCAATTCTGTTCTATCTGTTATAGGAGATAATACTAGTTATTGAAAATAATTGATCTGAAGGTACAGTAGGATACTTATAATCCCATAAGTTTTTTTTTTTAATAGCAAATTTGAGTAACAAGAAATGGAGTTGACCCAAGACAAAAATACAGGTACCAAGGATGCACCTGAAATTGAATAGCACACATATTCAATTTGCAGCAATGTGCAGTTTTGTGGTTTCTTTTAGTCACATTTGCCAGCTGTGTATGTTGGGGAAGCTGAATGTTTAGATCCAGGATTGCAGATACAGAAGGGCAGAAGATGGATGAACTTGAGAAAGCTCACATGAGAGTAATTAATAAAATAAACCAGCAATTCATGATTAGATAAGGAATATGTGAAACCAGGAGGGTACTTATAAACCAGAAGAAAATAGAAGCATAATAAGAGGTAGTTAGGATGAGATCAAAGTGGTTGAAGTTGAAATGAGGGAGGTGTAGAGCAGGCAACTGAAGAGGAATTTAGGTTGTCATATCAAAAAATCCATACACAAAAACATGCTCGGTTGTGACCATGGCACCTGTTCTAATAATTGAGGGTTAAAATGTGTAGCCTTTACTGATCCTTCTAATTTTGATAATTTTTTTAGAATGGTATTCTCCACAGGGGGTAAAAAGGTGTTTGAGCTAAATAAATGTGAGAAATGGTGTTTGTACACTTGAGAAAACTGGTACTATTCTCAGGCTGACATTTTCTTAGAGAGTTTTTTCATAAGCTATGAAAGAGACCACACGTGTTTGCACTGTTTTCTATGACATGAAGGTTGTCCTAGGTATCGTTCCAACTCAGAAGTATCACTGTTTCTGTTGTGTCTTCTCTGGTAGTTGGAATGACGACACCTAATATGTCCTTTTTTTTTTTTTTTTTTTTTGTTGATCTGAGAAAGGGCCACGCATCTAAACTGAGAACATAAAACCACCTCAGGGCGAGGCCAGGACAATCTGATCTTCGTCATCACATTTAGTCATTTTCCATCTCTCTCTCTCTCACTTGCTTTCTCTTCCCATTTTTATGTCCATACATTAATATCTCTCGAAACTCCTGTTTCATTCTAAAGATTTCCTTCTTCTGATTGCATCTTTCTTTGAATTCTTTAAGTGTTATTTCCACTACTCATTTTGCTCTTTAACTCAGTATTTTCTATAGAGCTATTGAAAATTTTCATTTATGTGTCTCTTTTTCTCAGTAGTGTGCTTTATTATTCCTGGAGACAAAGAACTCTTATTTACTTGTGTAGCACCTTCAGAGAAAGAGATTAATAAATGTTTTTAGAATTGAATTGACTCGAGAGGAGTTGTCAGAAAATTGGAGGATGGGAGATGTACAGGGAAATAAGGCTGCATCATTAGAGACTACCTTGGTCACCACCCTTTCATCATCTCCTGTGTTATTCCAGCAGTCTTGTAGATTATTTATCTGCATTGATGTTCTGTGAAGACAATAGGGAGGAATTCATTATGCTTTCAAGGCAGCACATAGTACTAAAAGTGGTTACAGGTCACCAATTTTTCCATTATTCTCGGGAGCTCTTAATTGCACACACTATTAGTATTGTTTCTTTTCAGGCAATGGAAAAATGAGTCTTCATAAATGCTAAGCATATCAGTCCATAAATGTGCAAATTGTATATGCTGCTTAATGTAGTGTTGCTGATGTAGCCCAACTGGGTCTATGACACACACATTCCTTACTCACTAACGAGGCTGGGAGAAATCTGTATGTGTTTCTGAGTCTTGCTTACTGCCCTGACTGCATGACTAGGGTCACGGCCTTCATGCGGTTTCTTTCTTCAAAACAAAAGCCTAGTTTTCCGACATAAGAAGGTAAAAGGCAACATCTTTACACTATTTTTACAAATATTTTTACCAAATTTAGAATTTCTGTAGTTTGGTTTTTTTTTTTTTTTAATTGGAAAGTAAAAGTACTTTGGAAAAATTGAAAGCTGTTAATACGCATTCATGAACAGCTACTTTATAATTAGTGATATTTCTATCAAACTGAGTCTCTT
>NW_006442103.1:7875076-7931583 GCF_000325575.1 Pteropus alecto | reverse complement strand
ACTTTAGAAAGATGTTTTTACTCACATCATAATTAGCACCAATCTCACTAAATATATAGTCATATGCATTTATAAAAACACTGATTTTTTTTCCTAAGAAATTAAAGGCAAGGGAATATAAAGTTATAATAAATATTTTTAAACATATTTCCAAAAATATGTTATCTGTTATGAATCCTGTGCCTAAAATAGCTTTATCCAGCATCTGATACTCAATAGATATGCGCTGCCTTGCTGACCGATCACAAGCACTTGGGATAAATCTCAAGCGTGTCTTGAAGCGAGTGGTCATAAAATATATTGGAATGTCTGAAAGTTAAACTCATTTTAAAATGAGTTTAAATAAAATAAAATGAAAAGAGTTCATATAAAAAGTAAGGTAAGTGATGATTTCATGCTATTTCTTTGCTTTCTGAGAAGTATGGAATTTCAATGAAAAAATTAGGTATTTCAGTTGGAAAAATGAGAATGCTCCTGCGGTTTCTAAAAAAATGAATTTTTTTTCTTTAGAACATACTTCCTTATGTTTGGAAGAGACTTTTCTGCTTTTAGTTATAAAGTGTCACCTCTGCCATTCTTTTTACATGGCACTGAGTGTCTTCAGTTTTCAACCTGATCCATAGAACTGCTAGAAAGTATTATCGTGATGAAAATAATTGCTTTTTCTTAGCAGCAAATTCACTGAATGCATGCCTTGTTTATTAAGAGAGGTCACAGCTTCTTTATAGATATGAGTAGAGAAAATAGATGTTTTGATCTTCAGATAATATAGTACACCATTGACAGAGAAGCTAGTGAAACAATTTCAACGATAGAACTACACACAATTTTTTTTAAAGAATTTTAATTTACAGCAAGCTTAGGCCTAAATCATAATTTGATGATAAACATGATGTGATATTGTGAGTATTAATGGATGTTTCAGCATTCTTCTCTGTTTTTAACAAGTGTTAGTATGTAATAAATTATGAGATGTTCGACATTAAGGGGGATTTTTGAACAAAACTAAGTGTCTAAGAGTAGGCTATTCCATGGAATGCACCAATTGTCATTTCAAACACAGTTTGGAGTTATTAACTTGTTTTCAACCAAATTGTTCCAACCCAACACTATCTAGGGCACTAAAACTATAAGTATGAATAATGCTGCCATCTTACTCTGTGCTGTTAACTAGTAGAAACAGTGAATTTTACCAATAATAAGTATCTTATATTGGGAGATAAGAACAAATAAGAAGTCTGTAATTCATCAGTAAGAAAGGTAACCAGGAGACTGACTACCTAGTGGGGTATGAATTAGCAAAAGGACAAATGGACACCAGGAGGCTGTGTGCTGGGTCATGTTGTGTTACTATAACTAAGGTGGCCTTTCCTCTTTGGGTCTTAGTTTTCTTACTTTTATGTGTGGGTCATTGGATGGCCTCTGATTCTTCTTTTGACTTTTATATTGTATAATAAAAAAGATCAAAATGTGGAATTTGCTGACTATAACATTATGTATTATATACAGATACTTAATTTCTTAGCTCTAGCTGGAATCAATAATACATAATTCAAAATACTGTCCCTAATGATAGACTTTAAGCCAAAAAAAGAATACAGAAATTATATTATTTTGATTTTACTTTTAACTACTTTAAATATCTATGACGATCTGCAGTTTCTTTCTTCCTCACCTTCTAAACTTTCAGTTTAGACATGACAAGTGTTAAAAGGGGGATTGAATTAATTTTTTTATTCAAATATTTTCAAACAGATTTTACTGGAAAACTTTAATGTTTAATAGTCTGCCACTTTTATCTGCATGTCACCTACCAACGCAGATCTCAGGAGCAGCCCAGATGCTTAATTGTAGCTGTGGTGTTTCAATAAGGTATTCCAGCCAGAAAGGGCCCCTGAAATATTTTAGGTTGGTAAGCAAGAAGGAACTAATGGGAAAAGAAGTTTTAACTTTTATTTCCCTAGAAGGTTGTAAGCAACTCATTTTTGAGTCTCATTCTAGTTAATAGAATAACATTGATAGATAAAAATATTTTCATTTATAATTCAATTGTCTTGATTCATTTCCATAACATTTATATGTTTTAAAGAAAGATTGCTTAGATAATACTACAGTATATATTATTTCATATAGAGAATTTACCATGTGGCAATTTTGTATGTAATTGAAGATGTAATGACACATATTTAGAGGCAATGACCCATGACAAAAAATACTTTAGGTCCTCATATTTAAGTTTTTTTCCCATATAAAGATATTTATCTTCTCCAGGTCAGTCCTAAGAATATGGCTAAACTATATAATTATAGATTAATAATAACTTTATTTAAGGGCCTAATAAGTATCAGACTCTGAAATAAGCCCACAACTAGGATAGCCAGAATCATATGCACATATAGAAATAGGGTTATTTTTCATACCAGTGATTTACTTGGTACATTTTTGGTTTCTGAGATAAGTACATTTTTGTTTGCCAAATGTCCTGCAACCAGAATTTTTCCCCAAAGACTCACTTTCAATATGCACAAAAAATAGTGTTTTATACCAGTTAATTAATGGCCCAATAGCTACTGCTATTTTCTGATCTATAGTCATTTCTCTGTGAATTTAGAATTGAGAAGAAGGAATTTCATTTTCAACACATGCTTCACTTTTAAAGAGAGAAGATGTAAAAGACTGGACTATCATCATGTGGATTCAGAAACAGAAAAGCCAGTGCACAAAGTCAAAGAAATGCGAAGCAGATGCTGAGAGAAACAGAAATGAAAGATGGTGGGAGAAGCCTGTCCTCTGGTTTTGTGAACTCTCCCTACATTCCCATAATAACCCTGATTTTCATTTGCTTAACCAAGTTTCAATTGGTTCACTGACTTGTAAACAATCTTTTTTAATGAATGAAACTTCGGACTAAAATTAATAATGGTTATTTTGGATTTTATTCCATTTGAAATAGAGTTATTTAGAGATTCCAGGCACAGGAGGAAACTGTATATTCCAATTCACTTCACCCCATCAGCATGGGCCAATCAACTAAGGCAGGTTTTAAGACAAGTCTAACTGGAAAGTCTCTAATCGCAATGGGAGATTTTCACACTTCTGTCTTAGAGATTGAAAGAGAAAACAGTTATAAATGAGTAAACCAATACAAGAGTTGTACAAAAATTAGATAGAATGATTTTATAAAGCGTTAAAATATTTGTGAGACAATATGAGTCCAACGGTAAAAATTAGGAATTTGATTCTCTATGTCTGTGTATGAACAGATTGATAGTTAAACATATCGATCCTGTGCCTGGAGAAGAGAGGGTGCTCATGAGAGGTCACAAAGGATTTCCAAACAAAGTACCTCGAATGGATCCACTTTCTACAACTTTCACTCTCATTATAGTTCAATGAAGTTATAAACAAAGCAATAACCAAATTTCTGTCTCGATACACTTAGAAATTAAACGCGCACATCTGGTATGCTCTGTAAGTCAGAAATCCATTTTATTTTTGTGGTAGATGTTCCACACTGCTGTTTTACAGAATTTCTAGTGATATTTCTACCACGTGTGGGATCGCGTCTGGTACAGTAGAACTGTTACTTTTAATCAACATCGGTTGCTGTTCCATTTAAATGCTTTTCATACTAATTATGGTATTTCTGTTCAGGACACAGTCACAATTACAGACTAAAGGCCCAATAAATGAATAAATGACACAATAATAAAAGATCTGATTTATTTTGGAGGAAAAATATAGCAGGAGGTATCAAATTGCAGCATGTCACCTTGAAGTAATACTTACAATTCTTGTGACAGCTCTTAAGTCTGTTTATTTTCACACTGCTCAGGAACTCGTGCAGAATAGAAATAAGTACATAAGAAATAAAAATGACACCTATACTTAATAGGAGCTTCTCTGCTAGTGCTGCCCTCTTAACACAAGAAGATAGATGAGGCACTGGGATCTAACTTTATTATTTTCTAATCGATATTTTCAGTTATTAAAATGGAATTGAAGACTAAAGTGCAACTCTTAGGTCGAAACTATTTCTCATCTTAGATCCTCTCCTGCCCTGTTAATTGGAAATCAAAATAATCTAATTTTTTCCATCTCTTTTAAAAGCTTTAAAAAATAGTATGTATTATGATCTTTTGATCAATAATTTAAAAATTATCTAAGTGATAATCAAATAAGCAATTGTAAATAATCCATATTGAAATGGACATTATTCCAAAATCAATAACTGATGTAGATGAATACTGTAAAACAAGTTCTTTTTTATACAGATGAAGCCTAGCAACGCTGCTTCAGCTTTCAGTAGAGAAAAAAACTAATAAGGGGTGATTTGTGATTAACCAGTTACTATCTATTTTGTGGAAAGGTTTCCCCACTGTATTTAGGTCAATGGAAATTTATAAGTCCCAAAGAAACACACACACACACACACACACACACACACACACGCACACGCACACACACACGTATGCTTTTTTCAGAGTCTATAATGCAATCAAGCTCATTCATGGATCTCAGATTTAGGGTGCTTGTTAGATTTGAGTCTCATGTCAATAAGGTGTGCTTCTGTTGTCTTAATAATTGACTCAAAAATAACAAACAGTTGTTACTAGTTTTACCACTAGTTCTTAATACTAAATTTAAATTTCCCAAGGCAACCATTCAAATGATCACTTTTAAGATAAAAAGAGAACTACTTTGTGAACTTGAGTAGGGGGAAGGTTTTAAATTGTAGAGAGCAAATTGCATTTTAAATAAGAGGTCATAGTGAAAGAAACTATAGAAATGAAATAATAATAATAAAAAAAAAACAGTTGAATCAGAAAGCTTGAATTCAACAAATGAATCCAGTCAACTTATTGTATTCCAGATCTGAGATGTCAAGTCTCATGTATAAAATGAGCTTAGCAAAAGTTTACTGATAAGATCAAATGTATTGGAGATTGAAATGCCAATTTGGGGAAACAATTACTGGTGTATTGGTAGCTTTGCTTTTAGACATGTAAAGAATTAGAGAATTTAACGAATTTATTTTGTGTGTGTATGTGTGTGTGGTTATTTTCTAGTGTATAGAAATGTATTTTTATCTATTTTCCTTTTTTTAGGAAGGCATCATATTGCTCATGAAATTATTATTTGGAACTCAAAAGCAATTGTAAAATATATTTACATACAAGTTTCTATTATAGAATATATATTTTCTGTTTCGAAATTAGTGATGGTGGAAAATAGTAGCCATAGTTGCAATTTTAAAGTTACTCTATATTTAGTATATCCTATAGTATTTGAGTTCAATGTTTTAATTGATACAACAGAATTATTATTTGTGACTTTTAATTGAAATTTAAGGATTTACATATCTAGTCTTTGGGTATTATTGAAACTGATATCTCATTAAGAATTACTTCTGAATGGATAAAAATCATGATTTTGGAAAAAAATAGTATAAAAATAGAAATTCATTAGTGATCTTTCAATTGCTAAAGTAATTAAGTGCAATAAAATGTTTATTAGTCTACATAATATCCAGATTACACAGAAAGGATTCAGTGAAATCTGACCCAACAGTAGAAAAGTGTGACTGTACAAAACAGGTCATTACTCTGAAAGTGAAAATGTTTATTCCCTTGGTAAAAAAGATGGCATCTGTCATTTTTCAGTCTCAAAAGACAATATTAGATTCAGCATACTGATTATGCTGAATCTAATCAACTCAATCTGTAATAGCAGTGAATATGCCACATTGTTTTCTTAACATTATCGATTATAAGAATACTATAATAAAAATAGTATATAACCATGCAACAGAGAGTGGAAAGTAAAAATTCCGAGATCTCAATCAACATCACCCAGAGATAACCACTTTTAAAGATTTTTAGCGTGTTCTTTCCTAAATATTCTATGTAGGCACAGAATATGTATAATTTTATTTTATAAATGATTGAAATGATTGAAATTCTGCTGCTTAATCTGGATATTATGTAAAAATGTAAAAGCATTTTAATTATCATCTTGAAATGAGATTTTTTTTTAATTGAAATATCTTCAAAGATGTTTTCATCTTTACTGATATCCTACCTTACGTTTATTTTATACCTCTCAAATATTGCACTGCTATTATGTAACATATACACATATACATTTTTTCTATTACATATGTATCTTTACATGTTTATTTTTTATTAGAAAAAACTATAAATTCCTAATAGTGGGGTTTCTAGGCAAGAGGATATATATGTCCAAATTTTTATTGCTCTCACATTCCTCCACTCCAAAACTACTGCATCCATGAATATTTTCAGCAATTTTATGAGTGTGCTTCTTTGTACATTGGTAATGAAAAGATTATTAATAGTCCTATCTAGCAAGTACAAGTGATAATATAATTTATGCTTTTTTAAAATTGCTTAATTATTAATCATAGTGACCATTTTTATTAGTCAATATTTCTTTAAATTCATTCATGCCTAAGTCTTGGTAAGCCTATTTAAAACATTTGAACCTTCTAGCGGAAACACGAAAGTAGAGAATTTAAACTTTTTGTATATTTTCTGATTAAAGTAACTTAGACAATACAAAAATCATAATGGAGGAAAAAAATCACTGTCCATAATTCCAGAAACCAAATATAACCCCCATTAAGATATGGTGTATTTCCCATAAGTCATTTAATTCCTAAACATACCCTGACATTCTGTCTCTTTTTATCCACACACACCCACACACTTAAGTGATGCAACAGATTTAGTAATGGTGAGAAAAAAGCATAATGCTTATGTTATGCTTTTTTTTTTAAACCCTATGGCATTATAATTCTTTGAAAACTTACTTTTAATAAATTTATATATCATTTTATGGCTGCATGGCTGCATGATAGTTTTTTTCTTGTTGGATATTTAGCTGGTTTCCAATTATTTATGATAGTAAATAACTGCTGCAAACAGATTTGATCACATCTGTAAAAACACATCTGTCTCTAGTGTTTTTCTTTTTCGGTTGTTTTTGTAAGATGTTAGAATTATTGTGCAATATTTTGATAAGCTGTCTTGCAGGTATCATAGAGGAAGCCCACAGCTCCTTTAAATAGAGAGTGGGCCTCTGCTGCATACGTGGGATCTCTGATGAGGGCACTGGATATAGGAAAGAGGGCAATCTGGTCTTAACTGGAGAGAGAACACATTTTGGGGGAATCATTCTTTTGAACCTCTACTTCAAAACTACAATCGTGCTTGAAGGAAAGAAAGACTTTACATCCTCGAGGTGAGAGAAAAGCAAGAGAACGAGACACCCCTATAAGCTACAGATAAGTCATTTTTATAAAATAAGACATAATAAAGATTTCTATATTACCCTCCATTTATTTCATATTTGTTCTCTAGAAAGTAAAATGCACCTAGATAGTTTTAGCACACTCATGGGAAAGTGAATGAGGGGTCTTACAACAAGCTTTAGACAAAGAAGTAAAAGGCAAGCTCAGCCAAGATCAGAGTGGGGTCGACTGTGGTTTTTTAGTAAGATATTACAACTTTGGGGATCAGAAACCAAGCTACATGTCCAGCTGCTCTTCCCTTTGTAGGTTCTTCCTCCTTTCTCATTTAGACTTGCTCCCTCTATATTTAAAATGGGTTCTAATAATGTCAGTAATACTATGAATAACAGTAATAGCAGTTAATATTTTTACTGAGTGCTTAACATTTGCTGTAAATGTTCCAAGAATTTTGCGTGTATAAATTCACTTTATTTTTATGATAAACCTATGATGTAAGCATGATCATTCTCATTTTACATATATGTTAAGTAAGGCAGAGAAAGTTTCAGTTCGTTACTCATCGACACAATGACGATCAGTGAAAGGGCTGGAATTTGAAATCGACTGGCTTCAGAGACCATGTGCTTGACCGCTATGATAAACTAGCCCTCAGTACATGAAAAACGTATTTTTTTCATAAAACAAGCCATTAGCATTCATTTCCAAATTACCTCCTATAGAAATATTGTACAATTTTAGTTTTCTATCTGTAGTGTCATAGACAGCCCATCTCTTGTTACCTCTTCAACATTGTTTAGCATGCATATATATGTGTTTTACTGAAAATTTATCAGACTTAAAGTTGAAAATTTCATAATGGTTATATTTATATAGTTTTAATTGTTTGGGATTATTAATAAAATCCCCTTGTTTATTAATTATTTGTAGATTTTTGATGGATTGCCTGGTCCTGTCCTTTATCTGCTTTTTCTTTTCATTCTATGTACACTCATTATACAGAGGTTAACTTATAAAAATTGTTTCAAATGTGATATGTATAGACAGATAATGCTTTACTGAATATATTTGCTATTTCAAACGTTTTGAAAATGAGATATTTTGAAAATGTGATATGTATAGACAGATAATGCTTTACTGAATATATTTGCTATTTCAAACATTAAGCTTCTTTGTAATTTATCTAACAATAAATAATTCAGTGCTGAATATTCTTGCTACAATCATTTGATGGCATTTATGCTATGATTATTTCCATTGGATGAGTTCTTAAAATTATTAGATATGAGTATGAATATTTTTAAAACTTTGTATACATATTGTCATATTGCTCTTTAAATTTGTTTGAGTGTGTTTCTCAAACATTTTCCACTAGTGTGTATGTGTGAGGAAATGATTGTGTGTACTGAAAAAATAATTTTATTCTTATAATTGCTTTATTAATTTTTAGAAAGTTGATTTAAAAAATTCATATTCACCATTATTATTATTTCTTTTAAATGTCTGTTCATGTAATTGTACATTCAATTGAGATATTTTTATTATTAATCTTTAAGAACTATTTATGTAGTAAGTCTATATTTATACTTATAATGTATCAGATAATATACCATCTATTATATCATACAATAATGTATACTGATATTATTTCAAAAGTTCTTATCCTAAGGATTGACTCGATTAGGTGGCTTCTTCTGTGCCTGACACTAGCGAGCCTTTGCTAACTTTCTTAAATTAATTTCTGGTGTAGAAAATGTCAATATGGACAAGTTGAATGAGTGATCCTCAGGGTATTATTTATCTCAGAGAAGAACCTGAAATTTTTAATGCTTTGCACTAAATGGCATATGAAAATAAGGGGAGAGATTGAAATAAGTGCAAAAAGCAAGAATTGATAACTATAACTCAGCTACCTAAATAGAAAGGTGTACTTTAGAACATTTTCTTATTAATTTCCAGGATTTCACAAATTAAATTGAAAGTAAACTAAAAGTAAATTGAGAAAATAAATATTTCTGATAACAACTCTTTAGTTAATACTTTGTAAACTCCTAAGACTGTTGATTCAAATTAGAATTCACTCTACTGAATTATTCCTAGACTAGAAAAAGGTATCTATTCATTTCATTGAATATGGAAAATATTGGAAAATAAGAGAATACTAAGTTGATACTATGGTTGCAATGAATTAATGTTTCTCTTTCCTGGGGAAAATGTACATTCCCCCTGACCCCCCCGAGGCTAATAGTTAATTATTTAACCAATATCAATAATATTATAATTTCATGCGCTAACTATAATTAGTAGTATTAACAGCGATATTTGGGTTTATTTTCATTATAGACTTCTATAGGTTATTATCTGAGGTTGGAGAGGTAGTAACATAAGGAGGAAAATATAAATGGAAAATCAAAAGTATTAACTGAGCACTCAGATACGCAGTGTACCTTTGAACGTTTGCATCAGTGAAATGCATATTCAGGAAATAATGCCAAGACTTCTTTGGAAAATGATATATGTTACATGCTTTGACAGCTTTCTATTATTTCTCTATCAATTAATCAGTTTTTTAGTCACCTAATGAAGTCAATGTCAGCTATAATGTTCAGTATTCATGAGGTCCTCATCTACAATTAGCACTTTTATGAGCACATTCTTAGGTGAGTAGAACATTCAGATTCTACCTGGTGTAAACACATATTCTCTTACTAGAGAACGACTGTGCCACCCTAGAAAGATCACTGAACTCTACTCTTACTTGGGTTTGAGCTCTGACATGTCCAGTTACCAGAAGGACAAACAACTTTTCAGAGTTTCCGTATCTGTAAATCAAATAAGTATGCTCATAGATTTATTGAGCAGATAAAATACGATCATGTATGCAATCAGTGTAATGTGAAAGTGTACATTGTTGTTATTAAAATAATAAATATAAATACATACATACAGAAATGAAGATAATTACACCATACAGCAAGAAATGCTTATTTTTTAAAGAGTTTCTAGAATTGCGTTATTTATGTTTTGAGCTACTTGTGGGGTATAATGTAGGAAGGATGTTCAAAGAGAGAGCTTACCATGGCTTTTGAAAAGTTAAAAAAGCCAGGATCAGTCAATCTTATCTTTAGGATGGAAAAAAAAAAAAGAATGTTAGGAAGGCAAGAGATTGGTGACAAATGGAATAGCTGAAAAATGACTGTGCAGCAATCACTGAAGATGCCATAGCATTTCCTGAATGGACAGAGGGCAAATTATCATCACTCCCCTATATTGTACATTGGCGTTACTGGGAATACTTCAAGAAAAATGATGAGGGCAAATTGTCAATGATAATAAAAGAAAATTAAAAAGGAAAGAAAATGGGACCAAAAGAGTCACAAATTGAGATTTGAAGTCTGTTAATTATATAACTTCAATTTAAACTAATTATTTTAAGAAGGTAAGCACAATAATGAAATTAAATCATTAAATAAGTTAAGCTTCTCAAAAAGTTTACAGTATAATATGGCAAAATCAAGGGAAAAAAACAGTATAAAGTGAACTGCAAAAAATGGGAATCAAGTAACTCATTTGCACTTATTAGTAGACTTTAATTTGCGTTTTAATAAAAATAGAGTAAATTCACCATCTGACATAACAATAGATTTCAATTCTATTTTAAGAAGGTGCAAAAGTTGTTTGATTTTTGAAAATTTTGTGAAAAAGGTAGGTATATTTTGAACATAGAGTTTATTGAAAATTAAGAGATTTGAGGAAAAAAGAAAAGAAATATAACTTTTAGAATGTCTTCTGAGATCACTGACAAAAAAAGTGTCAGACTGCAGCCTTTGTATTGCCTTTCTGTGATCTCCAGAGATTCAAATAAAATAAAAATTCATGAAATTAGTTCATATTTACTTCGTTGAATTTGTTGATACTTTATTTCAGCCACAGGTCATGTGCAAAATCAGATTCATTGCTATAAACTTACTTCAAAATTTGCTTTATTTTAATTCTAGTTGAAAGATGTATAATAGGAGCTACATTTACTGGTCCTCAAGTTTATAACCACAAGTACCAAACACAATATTCGAATGTTTAGAATTGCCTTGAACTTCTTAGAAACACATTTTATTATGAAAGAATAATCCAATTCTTTTTCTGATAAAGATATATATGTATATAATATATATACATATATAAGTGTACTTATATAGTGATGTATAAAGTTAAAGGTGATTAGTGGTTACATTTTCTTGTTATGAAATTATTAGAACAAAAATAACAGAATGCAACATATTTAACTCAGTGAGTATAAAACTGCTCATGAAAATAGGCACATATACACTAAGTTAAAAAGAAAATACAACCAGAATGTATTTTAGAGTGAATTATGCTATAAAGCTGAGAAACAGCTTTCCTTTTTTTTTTTTCTTTTTAGTTTTCATTTGAAGTAACCTGAGCTAGTATCTATTTCTGATTTAGAGAGCCACACTTCTAAAGCAATGGAATAAAGAGATGCTAGCTTCTTAATTACAGGTAACGTTCCAAAATACTTCTCAAAAACCTATTCACATATAAATCCAAAGTAACACCCTCCAAATGAATCGAACGTGTATTCAGATAACTTCTATCTCCATTTTGTGTGGTTGTGTGTATTGGGGAGGGAGGGCAGCGATTTCACTCTGCCAGTGGTTTGTTCATACTATCAGATTAAATATTGATATTTCATAATTAGAGATGCTTCTCTTTTTTACTGAATGCCTCATGTTTTTGAAAAACATTTGCAAGACGAGTTAGAGTTGCATTTATCGACATTATAATAGATTAGTATCATGTTTTATCCCGCTTTATTTTTTCCATTTGTCAGATCAGAGAAGATATCCTCTACTCACTTGTTTTCACCATGGTTATCATCCAATTATTATCAAATTCTCAGGACAGATTAATTAATGTTTTAAAAAGGACAAATAGGGCAATCAATCTAGGAGGATGGCTTGTGTATTTTCTGAGTTGTTATACTATCTGGAATATTATATTAGTTTCTATAAAATATATAAATAAGGGGAATATATAATCTCTTACTATAAGATAATTACATTTAAAAAAGACATAAAAAGTAATAATTGGTAAAATAATTGTGCCAGTTTGGGTCACATTGCTCACACCTCTCAGAAGGTGGCACTGATGGCTACTAATATCACTAAAATTTTAAAAAATTTACTCGGGCGTCATTGGTTAATAAAATTATATGGGTTTCAAATGTACAATTTAATCATACATCATCTGTATATTGCATGTGTGTTCACCGCCCCAAATCAAATATCTTTCCTTCACCGTATATTTGACCTCCCTTACACTTATCTACTTCCCCTGTCCCCCTTTTCCTTCTAGTAGTCACTAAACTGCTGGCTGTGTCTATGAGTTTTTGTTTGTCTTGTTCACTTGTTGCTTTCAGTTTTATATCCCACATAGGAGAGAAATCATATGGTTCTCAACTTCTTCTGTCTGACTTATCTGGCTTAGCATGATTATCTTGAGGTCTATCCATGTTGCTGCAAATGGCAGCATTTCATCTTTTTTTAATGTTGAGTAGTATTCCATTGTATATATGTACCACAATTCCTTTATCCAATCATCTATCCAAGGGAACTTCAGTTGTTTCCGTGTCTTGGCCACTCGAATAATGCTGCAATAAACATCAGGGTGCATATATCTTTAAGGATAAATGTTTTCAAATTCTGGGGTAGATACTGAGAAGAGAAATTGCTGGGTCATATGGTAATGCTATTCTTAATGACTCTATACGTTTTCCATAGTGGCTATAAAAATTTATATTTCCACCAGCAGTGTATGAGGGTTCCTTTTTCCCCACAACCTCTCTAGCACTACATATTACTTGTCCTGCTGATCATGGCCATTCTAACAAGTGTGAGGTAGTATCTCATTGTAGTTTTGATTTGCATTTCCCTAATAGCTAATGAAGTTGAACATCTTTTCATGTAATTAGATTGTTTTTTTTGTTGTTGAGTTGTATGAGTTTTTATATATTTTAGATATTAGTCCCTTATCAGAAGCCTCTTATTCATTTGGTTGTCTCTTTGTTTTGTTGATGGTTTCTTTTGCTGTGTAGAAGCTTTTAGTTGATTAAGTCCCATTCATTTATTTTTGCTCTTCCCTTGCCTTTGAGGTCAAATTCATAAAATTTTCTCTAAAACCAGGGTCCATGAGTTCAGTACCTATGTTTTTGTCTGTGTAATTTATTGTTTTGGGTGTTATATTTAGGTGTTGGATGCATTTTGAGTGAATTTAGGTGTATGGTGACAGATAGTCTAGTTTTAATTTTTTTGCATGTGGCTTTCCAATTTCCCTAGCACTATTTATTGAAGAGGCTTTCTTTTTTCCATTGTATGTTTTTGGTTCCTTTGTCAAAAATTATTTACACACATATATGTGAGTTTATTTCTGGGCTCTCAATTTGAAGAAGAAACAAAGAAATAGAAAGATATTTTGTATTCAGGAGTTGGAAGAATCAACATAGTTAAAGTGGCCGTATTACTCAAAGCAATAGACCAATGGAACTAACAATTTTTTAATGTTCTTCCCAACAGAAGTATCACAAATATGGGGTATCCTATTTCATTTTTAAGTCAAATTAACATAGTTCTTGATTAATATAATGGTATGCAGTAAAAACAAAACAACAACAAAAAATTTCCTTTCCCTGATCAAATTCCTTCATCAAATTGTCTAAACTTCTGAGCATAAAAATTAAAGCTCCAGATAATTTGGCATATATTTACTTTTCAGTTTATTCAATTATTAAAAAGTATTTGTTGAGTGGCTTCTCTGGGCTAGAAACAGGAAACTGAGATGTGAATATTACAAGAAACACTGTTAAGAAACTCTATTAGAGGACTTCTAGCAGGTGATAATCAAAAGATATAGCCTCAAATTCTTCCTAATAGGCAGTAGTCCACTGTCAATCAGTTAGTCTTAAAGCTGAAACATATTTACTATCCCTGCTTTGATGGTAAAATTTATATGAGGCTAGAAGCAGAAACTGAGAATAAAGATGAGAGTATTACAGTGTGAAACTGGAAAAATGCCAGTAAATTTAATGAGGAAGTGGTCATCTATGTAAAAAACAGATGTTACATCAGTACCTTGAAAGGAGCTTGTAGAACGCTAAAACTGATGGGTAGACTTTACAAGTGCACATTCTGCAGAATGAAGGCAGAATGAAGAATGCAAAGGACAAGAAGTGTAGGTTATAAAAGTTCAGTTCTGGGCCTGTAGGTAATTAATTTGAGATGCACATATTTGTAAGTATTATTTATAGGAATGTATTGCTGCTGTGTCATTGAAATAAAATTTAAGCAATAAAAACAGAACCATATTATTTTGAAGGAAAATAGTATTTTATGAGAGATTATCATGTAATAGAACTAAAAAACTCTTGAAAATAATAAGGGGTTAAAAATTGTATGTAACATATATCTATTCCATATTTAAACTGTTGTGTTGAGAAAGCATTCCATTCCAACTGTGTTCAAGCATAAGAAACATTAACTGGAAAGAAATTATCTGTGTGTAAAAGGTAGAGAATGAAGATCAAGTATAGTATCCTAACATGAATGAAATCAGGAAATTGAAAGGGTAAATAGAGAACTTTTAACAAATTAATATGCATATATTAGACGATGATAGGAACACAATATATGTTGTCAACCCCAATTACTTGTAACACAAGGGCATTTATAGAAAACGTTTTTTCTCTGTGTAGTTAGGCAACTCTCAGAGCTCTTTCAAAAGGTCAGCAACTCCCGGGAAGATGGATTACATGTAGGTAGAACAATCTGGCATCTGTTATGTTTAAATTCCTGCTAACACTAATAAGATTATCTCTGCCCTTTTCTTCAATTTCCAAATAGTTTTTAGAGACCACATTTTTTGAAAAGCATTTGGTATGGCTTATATGCAAAGAAAACTCCCCTTTGCTATTATTTGGTAATGAGGTATGATATTTTATAAGAAGTATTAATTAGAACAAAGCCTTTTTGGAAAGGAAGAAAGCACTGGAGTGTAAGGGGCAGTTCTCGATTTGCAACTGGGCTCCACTATATTTTAGTTGGAAAAGAGCTAGCACAATAGTATATTAATCTTTTATTATATTTGGAATGATATCAATTACCACAAAGTTCTTTTACAAACAAAATAAGGCACTTTCTCATTAATGTTTGATTTCTCTAGGTGCTCACCTACTAGGTGGGCCACCCATGGACCACTGGTCTTGCTTTTATCTTTTCTGATTTTTTAAGGTCCTTTGCTCATGAAATTCATAACAGTACATCATCTGCAAAAGTGGCCTACTTATTAGATGAAAGCTAAAGTGGTGACTATTTTCTTTTCATGCAAAGGCTAACATTAAATAAAATTTCATGAAAAATTTAGTTAGTAGACAAACAAAACCTGGTACAATCTCATTTCATTTGTATATGCACACTTAGAGTGGACAGAATATTTATTATGGGGATACAGATTGATATTCACAAGAGCGAGTGAAAAGTTTTAAAGAACACACATGAATGATGATGTTGTGCATAAAATACATAAAATGGAATCAGAAACAGCAAACATTGTACTTAATTTACTCCAAGTTGTTTTTAAAAAATTTTTAAATCTATAAAGTGCTATTTTATCCATTAAGAATATTATATTTCCTAATAGCAACTGGTTTGTTGTAGTCACTTGAAAACAAACAAAAGCATAACTATATTATTTATTAATCACGTAAGACAATAGTGAAATTGATCCTGATAGTTCACACCCATAAGGAGAAGTAGTAAAATACAACTTATTATGGTGTTATAATTTTAAATAGACATATTTTTATCATCAAAGTAAGACACATTAAAGAGAAAAAAGAAAAAGAAAAGAATAGAAAATGCATTAAAAATCTCACTACTCAGAGACTGGAATTGTTAGTATCTTATGTTATATACCTAAAACAGGCATTTTTATATACCCAAAGTGAAAACTGAATCATTCAGTGAATTTCTGTAATACATAGTATTTTGATATGATATGCTCTATGTGCCATTCTGTATTAAATAAATATTCTTAATGTTAGAAATTTCAGTAACTTCTAAACCTAAAATTTTATAAACAACTTTGTGGGATGCGCTGTTGTAGCTACATCTTTCCTCTCAACCTTTTATAAATTAAAGTCTTTGAAAGAATGCACAAATGGCCTTCAGAATATTTGTGCCAAGCAGTTCATGTAAGTGATTACTTCTTTGCATGCATTATTATCCTATTGAACTTGATTTTGTTTTAATTTGCTTTTCTGATTTTAAAAAGTGGAATATTTAAATATGCTTATTGAATTTCTAAAAAAATTAATTTTTGTTCAAGTTATTTGTCTGTGTTTCTATTGGCATATTCATCATTTTCTATTGAATTTGTAGAGGCCCTTTATGCATTTTAATAGATACCGACACCTGTAAAATTTCTCATTCTGAGCTATATGAGATAGTCAATATTGAATTAATAAAATTTGCATTTATAGAGAATCAGTCAAATAACTTGCCAACTTAAATTTTACAAGAAAACTATTGCTATGGGTGGGTTAATAGAAACCTGAAATAATCTAGTGGTCATCTGTATCACATAGCACATTATTTAGTAAAATAACTGAATAAATTGTAAAAAGATGGTGAAAATAGGAGGTGCGTATGCCCTTGTGAAATAAGTTCAAAATTAAAACTGTCCATGTTTAAGAATAAAAATAACATGTTAACAAAATAAATTTAAAAGAATAATTAGTGAATAGCATACTATGGGAAGAAGTACAAACTGGCAGAATCTAAAAGTTGGTGGCCTAGTATTTTGGGCAGAAAATAATCTTTGTATCATAGTGGACCATAACCTTGAAGTGTTTCAATGATAAGAAGTAACTGATGATGAAAAAGCATGATATTCAATAGCATTAATGACTAATGTAATAGGAAATTGATTTCCTAACACCTTTCCCTTTGTGTAGCATCTTTTCCCTTAGATTAAAAGAGAATCAATACGTGAATATCTGAGTATATGAGAGGCAGCCAAGTGCAGAGAAAATACTATTCAATTAACAATTAGAAGACCTGATTTCTTAACCTAATTGTGACATAATTGAGTTGTATGACCTTGGAAAAATCATTTGGTCTTTCCAATGTTTACTTTCTTCATCCATCAAAAAAAAAAAAAAAAGTATCTGAGGCCCAGAACTAAATTTATGTAATTTAATCTTGAAGTAAATTTCAATCAGAAAGGAAGTATTAAATATATTGACTGTCCTATGATAATGTTACCCAAATTATCTTCTACTGAAGACCGTTTTCCTTTTTTGAATAACTAATGCTTTGAGAGACTTTAACTTGGAATTGAGAGAGAGAATTCATGATATATATTCTTTCATTTTATAACAAAGAAACCGATCTAAAGAGAGGTTCACCAATTTGCCCTAGTTTACAGGGTTTGTGAGCAAACTAGGATTCAAAGCTAGACAGTCTTACTCCATCACCTGTAATTTTAAGCATTACCTACATTATCTTAGATATGTATTTTTGTTCAAACAAACTTGGGAAACATTGGCTTCAACAGAGCAAAATCAGTTGAACACATGACACTTGGGAATACTTAAGATTTATTTTGAATATCCAAGAAGGACTTCATGTGCAGAGCTGTGCACATCTATTTTCATCACAGAGGTCCAATGACAAGAAATACTAACATGTCAAAGGCACTACTAAAGTTCTGCAGAAGATGTTTAGAAAAAGCTGATTGTTGAGACTTAGCAGACATTCCAATGGTATTTTGATTCAGAAAGATCTTGTATAGAAACAATCCCTTAAGCAATTTGAAGAAGTAGTAAAGGCAAAAAAAGTAGCCATGGAATTTACTTTCCCATACGATTAAGGCCCATTTTCCACTTTTCTCTTCTTGAGTGCATTTTAATGCAAAAAAATCTTACCAGTGTATTAAAAATGTTTTTACCAATGGAAACCTGGTTTCAGGATGCGGATCGCAGCATTTTGGGAAGATGCAGATATTTTTACACTGTGAGCATTCTTTCCCAGGAGTTTAGCTTAGGAGATTTTCATTATGGAAGTCATTACTTACCATCTCTTAGTAGCTATAAATTTCAAATATATTGATTGTTTAAAAAATACTTTCTATAATATGTTATAAAAGAATGGAAATAAACGTAAATTATAGCATTATCCCGTGAGCCTCTAAGTATTTTATATTTATAAAATAAGTGAGCTGTAACAAAACAAAAACCACAAATCATCCAAATTCGATACTTCATCATATTTAATCATCTGAGATTTTCTAAACATCACTTTGAATGAAAAAGCCTACAAAAAACCACGAAACCAAAAACAGAATTTATATTCAATTATAGTGTCAATGATGGATATAGAATGGATAAAGTAGTATGTGATATATTTCATATTGGTTTTCCTCTTTCTCCTGAGACTCATAAAATATATCCAATCTCATAAAATATCCCTGTATTAGAACACAGGAAACAGCATAATACAGTTGATCCTCATTATTCAGATTCTGAATTTTCAAATTAGCCTACTTGCTAAAATTCATTTGAAATCCCACAAACAATATTCACAGGTGCTCTGAGGTCATTTGCAGACATGCTCAGATTGGAGAAAAATTTGTGTCACTCAATTTGCTTGTTCCCAGTTCAGGTGGAATGACATTGAGCTCTGCCTTCTTGCCTCAGCTCTCATAATGTAATAGTGTCCTTTACATAATCTGTTTATCGCCACTTTCATTGTTGTTGCATTTTTGTACTTTTTTTGGCGATTTTGCTGTTTAAACTGTCCCATAAGTGTAGTGCTGAGTGGTGTCCTAGTGCAGGAGAGCTGTGATGTGCCTTATGGAGAAAATATGTGTGTTAGATAAGCTTCATTCAGGCATGAGTTACAGCGCTACTGGCTGTGAGTTCAATGCTAATGAATCAAGGATGCTGTACTTTGAGAAAAGAAAGACCTACAAAAAAAAAATGCAGTGGATAACGTTGTGAGGCTAAAAGCCACAAAATTATGTTGTTATGTTACCCAGGATCAGGAAACTTTAAAACTTTTCCTGGCTAGTTCTGGCTGGATCCCATGTTTCAAAAGGTGATGTGGCATGGGAAATATTCAACTCCTAGGCCAGACAGGTTCTGCAAATCAGGACACTACAAAAGAATTAAAAAAAAATACCTGCTTAGTATATTAAACAGTATACAAGTCATGTTAAAGAGGGAACAATGAGAATCAACTGTATATTTTTACCATTTTTCTTCCAGATACTCCCCTGGCTTACGTCTAAACCTTATAGAAAAAAAAATCTTGCAAATAAAAACTGAAGTACTTTTTGAAGCCACATCACTGAACTGGGTACATATGGAAAAAAAAAAAAGTGGCACTGAGAGTAGTGGGCAGATTATTCCCATTTCAAAATGACCTGTTTATAGTGAGGACTGAGGATCCAAGATGTCTCTTTGATATCTCAAAGGAGAGTTGAGAGAGAGAACCCAGGACATAATGATCAGGATTCTTAAAGCAATGTGGATGGAAAGAAGGCCCCCACTCCTCTACAACTGATTCTTGAACAAGAAACTGCCAGAGTAAAAGAACATGACAGAATGGGTCTTAAACATCAATAAGATATTCAGCAGACGTACTTGAAGAATTTAGAAGGAGCTGAATTTATTCTTTATGCAAATATCCAGTAAAGTTTAAATTATGTTCATTCATATGATATACTCAATTATTTTAGTGGATACTACAATTTAGCAAAGATTGTAAAATCTAGGATTATAGCAACAGAAGATATGGGAGTTTATGTAGTAGATAGGCTGCTATATATAGAATCTAGTATTGCACATGTAAATTTTAAGAGCATGTTATTTGTAAAATTAGATCTCTGGTTCAAGAGAAAGGGTACAAGATTTTAGGCATAGATATGGTTATAGATATAGCTTTAGAGAATTATAGATACTAATATATATCCACTAATACATATTTTTAAGTATATATACTTAGTATGCATTATATATCTATACATTTATCCATATAAATCACAATATGTAGATTTGATAGCTACAAATAGTTATCTTTGAGCACAAAGGTGCAGATGAAAATCCTTATAGCAAAATGTATAAGGAATGATGTCAGCAGTAACTTGGGGTATGTCCACTTCTAGGAAGTTTATAGAAGAAGAGAAATTAATAAAATAGAAGATGTCATAATTCTGTGAAGAAAGTAAGGTAGAATGTAATGACATGACAACTGGACTGGATGTCACTGATGTGATTCTCACATCGATGGAGGTAATAAATTTAAATGAGGTGTGTTATATTTAAGGTAATCAGTGAGCTTCACATAAATAAAGTTGAAGGAACATTATATGGAACATTTGTGATAGGGAAGTGGGTGTGGGGATGAGAGAAACAGTAATATAAGCAAAACTAAATTCTCCAAGTTTCCATGGCCTACATATTTCTAATAATTTTACTTTTATTTTAACAGTATGGTTTCATAAGATGTGTAATAGTACAAAATTTCCTATCCTAGAAATGTTTAGTTTGTAAATATCAAATGTAATGTAATGTATGCTTTGATGTTCATGTAAATTTTAAATATATGGATGAATACTTAAGATGAGGGTGGTAAGATGTCAAGACATATAGTGGTTGGGCATTCAATATTTTTTAATTATAGGACAAATACTATTAAAACAAATGCTTATATTTATGATGTAATAGAAAATAAAATCTCTAAAAATACATTTTTAAAGCTAGCCATGTGAAAATAAGTTTTATGATGAAAAATATGAATAAAGGGCATTGCCTTTGTAAATATATGCTCTTTTCACATATCAAGTCAGAAACTACATTCACAAACAATATCTTAGTTATAAAAAATACAAATAAATATAAACGATCCACTACTAAAATGAGAAAAAAAAGAAGTATAACTGATATGCTAAGAAAGGAGAGAGAATGGAATCATTTAAAATGCTCAATGAAAACAACAAAAGGCAGAAAAAGAGCGAAAGATAAAAACAGAAACAAACAACAAGGGAAACAAATAGAAAACAGTAACAAATATGATAGATATTATTTTGATTATGCCAATAATCGGCTTTGAATGTCAGTAGTCTAAATATACCAGTTAAAAGACAGAGACTGCCAGAGTGGATCAAGAAAAAAGAATTAACTACATGTTGTCTTCAAGAAACACACTCTAAGACATGTATAGATTTAAAGTAAATATAGAAACATATACCATGCTGACACTAATCAAAAGAAAGCAGAAGTAATTATATTAACTTCAGACACAGCGCACTTCAGACCAAGGAAAGTTATCAGGAATATGAAGGGTGAGAATTTGCCATAACCCACATAAAAAGAAACAGACAATTTGAATGGGCTTATGTCTATTAAAGAAATTGAATCAATACTTAATTAAGTTACCCAAACAAAAAACACCAGACCCAGATGGTTTCACTGGTAAAGTCTACCAAACCCTTAAAGAAGAAATTGTACCAACCCTGTACAACTTCTTATGGAAGACAGGAGCACTGAGAATATTTCCAAATTCATTCTATGAGGCCCACATTACTCTAATAACAAAATCAGACAAAAACATTACAAGAAAAGTAAGCTATAGACCAATATCTCTCATGGATATAAATGAAAAAAATCTTCGACAAAATAAAAATTTCTGCCCATTGGAGTAAATTTCAGCTCCACAATGCAGATTCCAATTTTTCCTTACTTCACCCACTTCACATGCATTCTTCCTTCCAGACCAGCTTGTCTCATGGTTTTAACGTATCCCCTAGTGGTTATGCTTCTCTGTTCAAGCCTGACTGAAACAGGCAGATCCAAATTTGGGCCAGATATTCTGCTTCAGTGGTCACCTGGCCATACCTCTATTTCAACATTTATCAAATTGTCTTGCACTTACTAGTCTCTTTCACCATGTTGAGAATAATATGAGGCAGAGGTTTTATTCATCTATATTTTTACTGCAATAGACCAGTTATGTGAGTTATGCATTAAAAATACTTAACATATGCATGCTGAATTGAATGAGACCCATAACAAATTTATGTTTACTTTAATATTTCCAATAACATTTTTTTTAAAGTAAAGTACTTCAAGGAAGTCTAATGTTATAGTTTTTATCCTTAAAGGCTCTTGTATGTAATAGTAGAAAGGTGAGCAGGTGTTTAATTACAAGGAAGCCCTTAGGTCAATTGCTGTTGTATTTAATAAAGACTATTTTCACCCCAAACCATCTGTGAATCCTAGCTTTCATCATTCAAGGTCTGTAGCTTTGTTCTTGATCACATTTGGGGATTAATGGTATAATAGGCCATATCATCCTATAAACCTGAATCTGTTATAATCCTTGCATTTATGTTTATGACCAAAGACTGTTTCAAAACCTGTTTGGTCCGCACATCTTGGTTCAGCTTCTGCTATTCTATTATTTTGGGCAAGAGACACAACTTCGGGTGTATCAGGAATAATATCCGTATTATAAACAAGGTTATTATAAGAGATAAAAGGAATATACGTAAATAAAGCCCATACATAGTCCTTAGCACAAAATATTTGTACAATGAGTATTATCCATTACTATTATCATATTTATTTTAAGAAAATGGATACTAATAACTCAGCAATTTATAGGTGCTTATAAAACATCGCCATTTAATTCCATGCTAATATATACACTTGGGAATAATAAAAAAAGTTCAATGCTCAGTTGAAGTTATGAATTTTTCATATCTGTTACCAGATCCTACTAAATTAAAAAATCACTTCTGACTACAAGTTAAGCAATTTTTAAAATTGCTATTCTTCCATTGCTGACAGCATACCAGCAATATATTAAAATTCTAAGAATATACTTAACATTTGTAGGGATAACTCAGGAAATACCATTTACAATGAGAACTTGACTCATTGTCTCTCAATCCACTGTTTCTTTAAAAGTTCTCTGCAAGGTAGATTATGGAATTCCTTTTAAATTTAATATTCTGTATGTGGCATTCCAAATAAACGGTAAGTTAAGCAAAAAATTCCAAGGAGGAAAAATATCCATTTTTTAAATAGTCATAGATAGTGATAACATACTGCTATTTATTTTGGTATTCATTGAAATCCAAGTCTAAATAAATGTTGATGATAATATCCTGTTCCCAATAATAAAGATTCGTTTTTAGTAAACTGCATAATATCTGCCAAGAGAATCCTACACTGTTGTCAGGACATTGATACCGTGGCTAAGACTGATAGCAAATTATTTTAGGGACTTCAGCAAACTCCAGTCTCAGGGGCTGCTTTTCATTATTACTATCTGTAAACAATAAACTGTCAAGTGTCTGATGAAAAATATGGTGCTAAAAGTAATGATATGATTTTCAAGTACCAATATAATCCTTTTTAAAGTGTATTATCAGGTATATGCCTTGTAAATCCATACACATGCATTGACTATTATTAATGAAATAATAATTTTAAATAATCTGCACTATAACACTTTATATAGGTACACTTAGGGCAATGTAATTAAAAGTGACTGACTAATTAACATCACATACCTTCCTCCAGGAGAAATTTCCTGGGAGGGGGTATTTTAAAGTAAAAAACAAAAAACAAAAAACTTTAAGTAGGAAATTGTTATAACTAGAATTCTTGCATAAAAAAATCTGTAATAATTTCTCTACATGCTTAACGGGTGAGGTTTCCAAATTCAGTTCATCTTTATCATTGTTAAACATCACCCTGAGAATCCACAGTGCCATATCCCTTGCATCTGTGAGCTCAACATTTATGTGCATCATGATTATAATTCTAACTAATTAGTTTATTTTAATTATAATCAATACACTAAGGAGAAGTTTGAGACAGCTGATATGATTTATTACCAATTCTAAAAGCATTTGTCGTGCTTTTGGCAGTTCTACTATCTCTGAAATGCCCCTGCCTGTTGGCAGCAACCTGTCAGGGTTGTTATGATTGCTATATGCAGGGACATTAGCTGACAGCTCTTTGCCACTCCTGATAAATGTGCCTGCCGTGTAATCACACCCACACGGTCTTGCTTTAGCGTCCACCTATAGCCTCACCAAATATGAGAATATATAGCATAAATATATGATAGCCACACATGTATATGAATCAAAGATAATGTCATATTTAGATGACAAGAAGATTATGTGATCATCTCTTGAAATGCCATATGACAAGAGGCTACACAAGTACCTCATCAGGGAGAAAACACTTCTCTTATTATGTTAAGAATACTTGAGTGGTTCTTAAAAACTGGTATAGTGGAAAATGACTTCAGAAGATCTTCCCCAAGAGTAATATTTAAAAATCAGTTATTCTGAAATATCATAGGCTTTGTGATAGGGTGGGAATTTCCTATATTAAGTTATTAATAAAGACCTGCACTGAATGAAGACTTAAATTGAGCACTCAAATATATAATTCTGATGCTGTCCTGGCATATACTTATATTTTAAAGCTTCTCATTGGGAACTTGACCCTGTTTTCATTGATAAATTTTTCATTCTTCTCTCATGAATTATTCAAGTACTGTATCAGCCTAGCTTATTCTCACAGAGTAAAAAAGAAATCTTCAAATCACATGCCAAATGTTTTTCTTTCAAGAAAAGCCACTTTAAAAATAATTTTATATTGATAAAATTGTATGTATTTTGGTGATTTACTTTTGATCTTATTGAAATAAACATCATAATTTGAAAAAATATCTGATTCATTGAATCAGCTTAAATGAATTAACTTTCCCATGCTATTGGCCAACACCAAGAGAATATGGCTCCATTGCAAATGTGCAACTTGTTACACTGATATGCTAGAGTTGGTGCTGCTTTGAGAAAAAGAGAGAACACTGAAACCACTTAAGACTGTGTAAATACATGATAAGGAAGAGACAGAAAGATATTTGTGGGTGATAAGGGCTGAAAATGGCCAGGAATAAGGCACTGATCTCTGGCCTACTGACTGCATGTTCATTAAAATGAGAGATAAAAGTTGTCAGATTGGCTATATTTTAAAAAGAAAAAAAACTAAATTAGCTTCTGGGAGATTAAAAGCAACCTTATTTAGCAATTGACTTTGACTACAGAAACTATCAGATATTAAGTTAAATAAATGTGAACATTTCACCATAACCTGGAAAAAGGAAAATAGCCAACATGATTTTGCTTTTTTTTTTTTTAAAGGGGAATGACTTTGTATCTTAATGTAATCATCTATATATTTGGTTTCTATTTTTACTGAGTTTAGACTACCAGAAATGAAATTTTAAAACACTCCTCATTTTACAGGAGAGGGTACTAAAGAGTCTGACAATCCTTAAAACCCATTTGTGATAAGGAGAGCCTAGATAGGAAAGTTTTCCAGATTCGATCCGTGTTAAACGTTCTCTACTTGTGTTTCATTTTTTAAAATATGACTTTTTCTTTAAATGTGTATTACCCATGCATTGTTTTAATATTCAATATCTATGCATCTGGGACTTCCATATGTATACCATGTGTTTCTTTACATTAAAGCTGCTACATTTTAATTTTAATTTTAATTTTTAAAAAGAAATAATTTTCTATGTATGAAGGATCAGTAATATGGTTAATTTTCTAGTAAAGTATAACAATTATTTCCTAGGAAATATCTACAGTTCTATGAATTCACAGGGCAAATATGTCTTAATACTAGGAATGTTTGAATTCCAACCACTTATCCTAATAGAAAAATTTAATATATCAAAACCTATTTTCTTATTCACTCCCTTCAAATAGACACATCTACTCGGTATGTTCAACAGAACAGACATAGTGTCAGGCTTTATTTTCTGTAACTCATATTACAAGATCAATTATATTATAGGTTGCATTAAATGCTTTCTAAAAGTACATACTGTCCTCTCCTCCATATCCCCTCTCAGAGAAACTATCTCCTCCTTAGAGAGATGAACTTTCCCTCTTTCCCCAATTCCTTTAACCAATGCAAGTCACTCTGCAGAGCAGGAGAACGATATGATAAGGGAGATAGCTGATGATTGCTTGAGACTACATTGTGGATAATCTTATGTAACTGGCTTTGAAAACAATGTTGCGTTCTTGTGCAAACACCATTACCCACTTTTTTCCATTTTAGCAGAAGCTCCATTTTAAGGGGTTAAGTCTGTGCATATTTAGGCATATAAGTATTATCTGCTCCTGGATTGTGAAGCACTGGCATGATAACAAGGAGACTCACTATGAAAAAAGTCAATCGACTTTGAATGACTCGGGTAGATGGATGAAACCCATATCCTTGACAATACTATTGAGTTCCTGGAATCAGCCAGCCCTGGGACAAACATCACATGACTTTTGGTTATGTGAAATAATAAATTCTTCATATTTTAATACAAAAATACAAAAAAATGTTTTATGCTGAAAATATCTTAATTGATTCAAAACCTAAGGCATCTGATTCTTCTGCAAGCATTAGAGAGCAATCAAATTTTGCACATGGGGAAACAATCTAACAAAGATAACATTTCAGAAAGTTAAATTTGACAGAGTGTATGTGAAGAACTGAGATAAAGATAGACTACGAGATCTGTCATTTGGGTAAGAGAATATTATCTAAAGTCAAAGTGGTTTTGTTAAAATAAAAAAAATTGTCATTAATAAAAATTTCTAGGCATGTGAGAACACTATACCATATAAACAATAAATTTTAAAAAAAGAATAAAAAAGAAACAATTAGACTGGAAGCACACACACAGGTAAACCAGCTATTTAAGTTAGAATAACATGACTTTAAAAAGACTTGAGTGTTCACAAAATTAAAAAATATATATATACATATACACATAACATGGATGAAAGAAACAAAGAATTGGAATTCATAAAAATAAGCAAATAATCTAGACCTTAATAAAATAAAATATGAATAAGAGGAGTTAGGTGACTTTAATACTGATTAAATATGCAGAATATAGGATCGGTGAACTAAAAGATATTTTAATAAAAAATACAGAAATTGAAAAATGAAGGAAAAATAACATAAGAAACATGTGGGTCCAAATTTTAAAAGCTAACACATAATTGGAGGCCCAGATGAGGTGGGGAAACATAATGGAACGTAAAATGAAAAAGATATGGCTAGTATTTTCTAAAACTAAACGCTATCAGCTAACAGATTCGAGGTAATGTCAGTGAATCCCAAGAAGTATACATGGACAACTACATTTAAGCATATCATTGTAAAACCACCAAACATCAAAGGCAAAAATAAAATCTTAAAGTAACCAAAGAGGTTAAAAAAAAAAGATACACTGGAGGCAAAGATGCAAAAATCAGACTTACAGTTGACTTTACAACAGGAAATGAAAGCCTAACTTCTTACAATATGGGTCCTGGGTAGACCTGATAGCCTAGGCAATGGTACCCAAAACCTCACAATTTGCCTGATCTGGGGCAACATCTCCTCTGTTATTTCTACCCAGAAAGTTAGATTGATTTAAATGCTCATTGAGGAATTTAAAATCTATAGCTCTATGCTCTCTTCTCTTAAAAATCAGATATTAGTTATTTTCAGCTCTCCATACTTTGCTTAACTGTTACAAGTCACAGATGTAGAAACTGCTCAGCAATACTCATATCTAAATCTAGGATTCAAATAGAAGCCATATCAGCATTGTTCTCCTATCAGGCTTTTATAAATGCTAAAGCTAATATCTGAACCTTCATCTTTCTGAATACTTCCTCCCCCATCCCTAGTTATCAATTTGTACTATATTCCTGCTCAGGAAAGGGATGTTTATTTAGCTTCTTCAACTACAGCATATGTCAATTTGTGGATAAAATGTTTCTTTCAGACTATTAGTCTGTCTGTCTGTCTGTATGTCTGATTCTCTCTCTCTCTCCCCATCATCTATCCATCCATCCATCCATTAGTGGTTAAGATGCTTCCTTAAGACAGAAGTTTAGAACAAAACCTAATCATTTTAGAAGAGTGTCAAAACAATAATTTTGTGTTTAAATGTGCTTTTTAAAAATTAGACAAAATTAATGATTTATTTTTTGTAATCTAGTCTTTCATTTTGGACAAATGTAATAGCACCTATTGCAGATAATTTCCTTATGAACTTAGGTCAATAATCCATGGGTTCCATGTATATTATGAAACATATATATATGTTTCATAATATGTATATATATATATGTATATATATATATACATATATATATACATATATATACATATAAATATATATATATTTCCACGAACCACTTGGACAGAATATTTGAGGCAGGTGCTGAGAGATGAGACCCCTTGGGATCTGGGTGATGTGGTAACTGAAGAGAATTTTAAATGTGTAAGTTAGAAATATGTGTTCTGAACATTAACCAATCATTGTTCTCCCATCTGATACTGTTCTGATTGTTCTCTATCAGGAGCCTTGGAGGGTTTTGTGGTTTGAGTTCATAAAAGTGTATGTAACATAAAACTAAGCATTTTCTTTCTTTCTCTCTCTCTTCTTTCCTCCTTCCCTTCTTCCCTTCCTTCCTTGCTTAATTTCATTCCATTTTATTGAAATATATGCTAATTACATGGGACCGTCCACCATTAAAAGCTTATCACATATTTTTGTTTCCTCTATACTTGCCTACCACCTCTACTGAATTCTATGCTTCATTAGCCAACAGTTTCTTAGTTATTATTGTCTCATCTCATAACAATCTGTCTCCCACTAACAGCCATTTATAAAAAATTTGTGACATGGATGAATGATTAAATATATAAAGAAGTATCTTGTCATAAATGTGCTTCTATTTTCTCTTGTCTTAAAGTTGTTGTCAGGCAATTATATCACCCATGCTACTGAGTGCTACTCTCCCACCAAAATTTTATTCTTATGTTTTAAATTTAACTGGAGGAGCCAGGATCTTTTCTCAACTGAAGTTTTTGTTTGTTTTGTTTTTGTTTTTGTTTTTTTCCCCCAGAAGTAGATTGGCATAATCTTTTTACAGAACAGAAAGAACCAAGGGATTGTCAATAACAGATATCTCAGAAAATCTGGTGGGGTGGGGGCGGGAGGTAGTAAATGAAACCTATTCTAAATTTCAAAAGTCAACCTAGGAAGAAATGTATTACAATGGAGATGATCACAGGTAGCTGAAAAAAGGGTAATAGTAAGAGTATAACTAATTTTGCAGCTCATGTTTATTATATACTTCTGGGATGCCTGTTGAGAAAGTTGTAATTATAACAAACAATAATCGCTGAAGAGACTTGCAATGAGATTATCAGACTATCTTCAGATATTCACACATTGCTGATCCATAGACTCTGGGTGGCTTCATGGCTCCTTTAGAACATAAGCAGTAAAAAACAAGGTAGGAGTAGATGATGGAGGTGACAGAAAGAGCAAAAGTGACTTGTTAGCTTCTTTGTAGGTCTTTACAGGAATCAAATATATGTAACAGGTTTCAATAAACCACTGCCGTGAGACCATTTTTTCAAAAATTTTACCATTATTGAAGCATAGTTTTGTTCATGCCTTCAAGTCTTATTTTTATTATGCCACTTATATATATATAGATTTTTTTCCTCTTTAGTTTACTATATTGATTTTTTTAAGGAAACGAAAAATATCAAAAAATATCAAATTAGTAAGACTTTAATAACATCACAAAATATTAGAAAAAGGAATGTAAAATGCCAGTGCCCACAATGTTTCCAGGAAATTTTAAAAAATATATAACAAGCATTCACTAATTAACTATTGTTCATGTTGGAAATAATGGATCTATCTGACTGCATAGTTTTTCTTTAGTCTTCATCATTTGCAGTATCTAAAGCCAGGAATAGAATGGGTATTTGCATCGAATGCATTTAATTTAGTAAACAAGACGATTTACATGTCATTATCTACCATGTAATCACTCTTTTTCCTATTTATTATTCCTATGGGGGGGTGTTGCTTTAGCATATGATTTTTAAAAAATACTAATCAATGTCTCACATTAAAATCCTCCTGTTATATTTGTTATGGAAATGTTATATAAAAGCCACTCACTCCACCAAGTTATTTTTCCTAAAACAGTAGTCTTTGTGATATAATGGGAAGATTAGAATATATCATATTGGAATATGTGGCTCTAGGTGATAGTTTAATCTCCCCAAAATATCTTTTCACATCTATAAAATACTTAACTGACACAAATTTATTGTGAAATCAAAGAGGAAAATGTGAAAGCTCTTTTCAAACTGCTATAAGTATCTTAAAAGAATATAACTTTTTTATTTTATCAAATTATACCTCTATAAAAAAAGAAAACAAAAATTTCTCCCCTTTATCATATTTGTAGTATATTAACTCCTAATCCTAACATCTAAGACCTTGTAAAATCAGACCGCATCTTTGCTTAATATCCAGCAGGAAATTTTTGATATTTACTGTTTTTTCAATATCTCATTCACTCATGTACTCATCTATCCATTCATAAAATAATTTTTAAGATCCATTTATTATCTCATGGCCTAAGATAGATTCTGGGGCTATCACTGGAAACAATATACAGTTTCTGTTTCAAAGGCATGTTAGTCTTGAATGGATGTATCGGTTATTTATAGCAATAGCAATGCTACCTAACAACCTCAAAACCCTTGGGGGCATACTACAATAATCATTTACTTTTGTTCATTACTCTACAGGTCAGCAGGGAGCTTTACTGATCCAAGCCAGGACTCACTCCCCTCAGCTGGTATCTCCTATGTATTTGTGGTTACCTGGCAAGGGAAGAGTTGTTCTAAAATGACCTTAGTTAGGGTGGATAGTTTGTCCCTGCATCCTGTCATTTCTCATCCTCCGGCAGACTAGCCTGGGCTGGTTATAATAGCCTAAGTGGCACCCAAGAAAAGGATATCCTCGGATGCGTCCTCACGATGAAAGGCATAGGAGAGAGGCAGAAAGAGGAAGTGTGTGAGGCCCTTTGAGATCAAAGCTTGGTTGACTAAACAACACATAAGGTCAATATTCAAAGGATGGAAAAGCAGACTCCACTTCTTGATGGAAAGTGCTGTATAATCATCTTTAAAGGGTGTGAGTATAGGATGGGGTGGAGGATTACAGCAATTTTTACAATCAATCTCCCACAGTAGGAGACGCATATAATTAAACACGAAATATAGTGTAAATGCTTCATTTTCTCTCTAGCTCTGTCTCCGATTTTCTCTATTTTTCTCTTTCTCCAAACTCTTCTCACTCCCAATGGTTTTTTAAACCATTAATTACTCTCCCCCTTATATTGCTCTTCTCTCCCTCTCTGTTGGCAGCTCAGTGGAAGACTTTTAAGTCTCTCCTTTCCCCCCAAAATCTATAAGCAACTTTTTGTCCCTCTCAAGCTCTCACTTTATACCTTTTGTTTACTATCAAATTAAAGTAAACCATTCTTGAGAACTCATTATATTTCCGATATTCTAAGTGCAATTTTTCAGATTTGCATTCTCTGCTTCCACACCACACAGTTCCTCCCCAACCTGTTCAGTTTGACTCAAGTCCCTACCCCTCTATCGATAGTATTTGCGGTGATCACCACACCCGCCTTGGGTAGTCTGGCCTTACTGACTGGCACCTCCGTTTTCTTGAAACTGCATCTTTTGGTTTTCCACTGACTCTTCTTATTCTATGAGCATCGATTCTCCATTTATCACTTGGCTTTTCTTAATCTCCAGATGAAAAGAAGTAATGAAATGCTCCAGACACTTTCCCAGGCTCTAGGAATCTCACATACATTATAGCATTTTATCCACACAGAGAACCTACGAGAGAGAGAAATAATACCATCGACTCTGTTTCGGATGAGGAAATTGAGGCCCAGATAGATAGAATAATTCAGTAAAGGTCATAGAGACCTAGTAAATGTTAATCCAAAATTTAAACTCCAGATTTGTCAGATTCCAAAGCTTCTTCCCAGGGGAAGGGTAGGCTGCATTACTTCTTCTCATGTGAGATACATATTCATCATTTTTCAAATTGAAGGACACTGAGTTTCACACAGATGGCTCTGATTAGCAGTAAATTGGCTCTTAATTAGAGAGTAAAAAATGATCGCTGAAATCTCATGTAGAAAAATCACTTAATATCAGTCACATTGCTTTCTAGCAAGAGTTAATGAATTAATTATATTTACATAAGCAAAACAATGAAGCAGAAAGTATCTCTTCAAACTTAAAAAAAAAGACAGCTTTTTAAACATATTACCCAAGCTGAATCCCCAATGAGAAAATGATCTTGAATACTCCTAAATCAGCAAGTTAAAGGATTTGCTTTAATGTGCTATCATATTTAACCTTTGTACCCATTTCTTTCATTTATGCAAATCTGAGAAAATCTCACATGAAAAAGAAACAAAATGCTGACATCATCTGAGAGTTAAAATTTTTTATCTAGTCAAACATCCATGCAGAGTGAAAAAATGGACATGGTTTATATTAGGAAGTTATGAGTAAAATTCCTGCTAGTAGTAGCAAAAAATAAAAAAAAAAAAAAGAATGGCTTGAGAAGGAGCATTCTATAGAAAGGGTGGATAGCTTGTTAAGCTTGTTAACTTAATAGCCATTTAGAGGCTCCTGTGGAATAAGAGAATAGATGTGACTCCAATATGACATAGCAGAGTCTAATATTCTTTTGAATAAGATCACTTGTTTTGACAAGAGGGATTGTTAGAACTTTAGAGAGCATGGTGAATTTGATTATTGAGAGGAATTTAACCAAACACAAAAGGCTTGTAAAATTGTATCTTCATGAGTTTTCCTTCTGCAAGAGGTCCACATAATGTATTTACCACAGCTGAGTGCGCTCACTTGAGAGCCATTTATGATGTGTAATGCTCTGTGTCCTTTGTTGGAATGTTGGATGACAGGTTAATTGAGTAGTGGCAGGGCAAACGATCAGGGTCACGCAAGATGAGCAGTGTATATGATAGCTAAAGACTGTTTCATTACCAAGAAGCTTTTATATACTAGTACAATTTAAAACGATCCTTTTAGAAAAGTTTATCATTTATCTATAACTTCCAAGGCATCCAGAGATTTGTCAGGTAAAAATTTCAATAGCCAAGTTTTAAACAGTAATTCAGTATTATAGGTCAGACAATTAACTAACAACCCTGAAAAATGATTTACTTGATTATTCGATATCACTATCTCAAAACCATTATGGCCCTCTGCGGTATACTAATTCGCTTTCTGTGATTAGTTGTATTAAAGCTGAAAGAATAACTCAGCGTGTGTTCCTTTTCTATGAAAAAACAAAGCACTTCATCTTCATTTTTATATTTGGTCCGTTACAGACTTTGCCACATAGGGCTGAAATATACACTTGGGGGTGTATAGAGTTAAAAGTAACTAAAATAGAAAAATGGTGCATGCAACATTACTGGAACATGCCAACTGTCAATCTTCCCTTTCAATGCAGTTTTAAAATTCTTTTCTCTGCCACTTCAAACCACTAATTAATCTCCAAACATCCACTTTATCACTTATTTTGTATTCATATTTGCCATCGACCAACATAAACTTAACTTTTTATTTCAAAAATTTTAATGTCACTTTTACACTTTATTTCTCTTATTTTCTATTAAAATCCACTTTGCGTTATGGAACGACACAGTAAGGAATTCAAAAATCCACACTTCCATAAAAGAAATGAGAACACTGTCAAAAGGGTCAATATTGCCTTTTTTTGAACTGGTAATTCACGAAAGGATTGCTATAATCTGAGGAGTATTTTCTCAGAGAATATAAATGAATTTGGGGAAGAAAGGTGAGTTTCGTGACATTTTAACCTGTACTTTTCCCATTCTCTTTTCTCCAGCTCAGGGTAGACTTGAAAACCATCAATCATGAAACAAAGCAAGCTTTGAAAATCGGTAGTCTAGCAGTGACTAGAGGATGTGGAATGGTTTTGAAGCTCCTCAAAATGCTCTATCTCTAGAGAATTGTAACTATTTGACCCCCAGTTTAGCTCTCTGAAGAAAGCCCACTCCTCAGGCTTACCTTTATTTAACTTGACTCAGAGGCCACCCAGTGAGTAAAGCCCTCTTCCCAGGGTTTTTTAAAAAAACAAACAACAACAACAACACAGCAATGGTTTCACATTGCAGCTATCTAAGGAGGAAATACTCATTGGATACACAAGAAACTTGGCAAAAATATATAAAGAATATCTGTGAAATGAGACCTACATAGTGGCTTTGAAAAGCTGTGATATAGTCCTGGGTGTCTAGAAGGATGTTCTCACCTGCAGGAGTGCGTGCATGCACAGGGAAGGACTGAGAAGGCCCTCTCTCCTACTGCTGGCTAATCTTGAGGTCCTATGTAATCAGGACATGACAGGTAAGGCAAAGTTGCAAAATTGCTAGTTTGGAACTGTGTCTCAACACAAACACAAAGTCCTTAGCAAGGGGTAGGAGCCTTATTGGTTCAATGCATTTAAAGAAATCTATGCTCGGTCACTGGCTGACCACTAATCTAAATGAGCATTGACTTCAGTGTCCACACACAACAATAATTTAGACTTTACATAGTTAGTTTAGAAAAGCAATTAAGTCAACAAACAGGAACAGCAGCAATCAAGATAAACCTTGTGGAGTGGAGGGGTAGCTTGATTTTCAGAGTAGCTGCTTTCTATTATTTATATTGTCCAGTTTTCAACAACAACAAAAAAATGGGATAAGCCAACGAATGAGAAAGCATGGCCAAAATGAAAAACATTAATCTACACATCCAAGAAGCACAACAAACTCCAAGTAGGCTAAACTCCACAGGAAAATACAGCAAAAGCAAACCATTGAGAGCCAAATTACCAAACATGACTCTTGAGAGCAGTAAGGAAAAAATGACTTACCACATAAGGGAGATCCGTGATACCATTAACACGTGACTTACCATCAGAGACCATGGTGGCTCAAAGACAGTGGGACAACATATTCAAAGTGCTGAAACAAAACGAACATGAAATAAGACTTCTACATGCCACAAAACTACCTTCAAAAATGGAGAGATTATGACATTTTCAGACAAAAGCTGAGATAAATTGTTGCTAGAAGACATGCCCTACAAGAAATACTAAAAGAAGTCTTCAGTTTGAAGTGAAATCACACTAAATAGTATCTCAAATCTATATAAGTATGCACACTCAAACACAGTAAAGAACATCAGTACGGGTAACCACAGTGTTGAAAATGAAAGATAGTGAATGCATTTTTATTTGTAACTCTTTTCTTTGCTTATCTGATTTAAAAGACAACTGCCTTTTAATTAGTAAACCATTTTGGTAGGTTCATAATGTATAAAGAAGTAATTTGTATGACAGTACAGTACAAGGAGGGTGAAGTGATCGGAGGAAAGTTTTTACACACTATTGAAATTAAGTCGGTATTAATCCAAACTAGATGGATTAAGACGTCTTATTCTTACAGGCTTCCATAACGAAATACCATAGATTAGGTTGCTGAAACAACAGGAGTTTATTTTTTGTAGTCCTGGAAGCTAGGAAGTCCAAGATTAAGGTGCTTGCAAGATAGACTATTCCAAAGTGTCCCCTCTTGGCTGGTAGATGGCCACCATCTCACTGTGTGCTTGCATGGTTTAATTTTCATGTACACACAGAAAGAATAAGCTCTACTCTCTTCTTCTTATAAGGACTCTGATTCCATCATGGAGACACTACCCTTAAGACCTCATCTAAACTTAATTACCTCACAAAGACCCAATCTCCAAATATCATTACGTTGGGGGAGAGTAGGGCTTCCATATATGAAATTGGGGTGGATTATAAACATTCAGTCCACAACAATATTAATATAATCCCTAGGGCAACCAATAAAAAATAGATAATGAAAGAAACAAGAAGAAATTTAAATTAGAACACTAGAAAATATTTAATGCTAAAAAATATTTAACACAAAAGAAGGCAGTAATAGAGGAAAGGAACAAGAAAGATATGAGACATACAGAAAACAAATAGAAGAAATGGCAGACTTTAATCCTACATTATCAGTACTTACATTAAACTAAGAGTAAATACTTCAATGAAATGAAGTTTGATAGAATTCCTTTAAAAATGATCAAACTCTATGATGTCTACAAAAGAAACACTCTAGATTCAAATACACAAAAAAAGAAAGCAAAAGAATGGGAAAATATATACCAATATAATGCAAACAGTATGCAAAACAGAGCTGGAGTGGCTACACTATGTAATATAAATAGACTTCCAGACAAACATCATTATTAGATACAAGGAAGGCCATTTCATAACAATAAAAAACAATAAACCTTCAGAAATATATAACAATTATAAACATATCCCATATTCAACGCAATCCCTGTCGATCTCTAAGCTGGTTTTGTTTTTTCTAGTAATTGATAATTTGACCTGAAAGTTTATATGGGAATGTCTTAAACTAGGAATAGCCAAAGCAATCTTGAAAAAAAACAAAACAAAATCAAATTTGGAAGGCTCACACTTCTCACTTTCAAAACTTACTAGACAGCAGCTGTAATCAAAACAACATAGTACTGGCATAAAAATAGACATACAGATCAGAATAGAATTGAGAGTCCAGAAATAAAACTTCACATTTATGATGAATTGATTTTGGCAAGAGTGTCAGGAAAATTCAATTGAGAAACAATACTTTTTCAACAAGTGATGGTGGGACTAAATATACACTGTAAAAAGAAAATGAGATTTGGATTCTTACCTCACATACCATATGAAAAAATTAACTCAAATTGGATCATAGACATAAATCTAAAGGCAAAAACTATAAAACTTTTAGAACAAATCATAAATCTGCGACTTTGGGTTAGGCAATAATATTTTAGGCATAACACTAAAAAATTGAAAGCAAAATGACAAAAGAAAAGATAGACAAATTGGATTTTAATTAAAAAGCATAAAAATAAAAACATTTAAAAAAACTTTTGTGCTTCAAAGGACACCATCAAGAAAGTAAAAAAAAAAAAAAATCATAATGGGAGAAAATTTTTGCAAATCATATATTTCATAAGGGACTTGTATTCAAAATATATAAATACAAAAATAAAAAGATGAATAATCCAATTTATAAATGGATAAATTATTTGAATAGACATTTCTTGAATGAAGGTATGCACATATAAATCTGAACGACACCATTAGTCACGAGGGAACGACAAAGCAAAAACAAAATGACGGACTACTTCACACTCACCAGGATAACTAAAAACAAAAAGAGAAATAACAAAATTTGTGAGGGTTTTCAGAACTGAAAACTCTTAAGCACTGCTGGTGGAATTATAAAATGGTGCAGACATTTTGAAAAAATTGTTTGGCAGTTCCTGAAAATGTTAAACACAGAGTTTCTATATGATCCAGGAATTTCACTGATAGGTATATATCCAAGAGAAATAATGGCATATATTCCTACACAAATGTTTATCATGCTATTATTCTTAATTGCCTAAAATAGAAGTAGCTCAAATGTCAACTGACGAATGGATAAACAAAATGTGATTTATCAATAGAATGCAATATTACACAGCTATAAAAAGAATAAAGAAATGATACATGCCACAATATGAATAAACTTTGAAAACATTATGCTAAGTGAAATAAGCTTGTCACAAAAGGCCACATGTTATTCAATTCCATTTATATTAAATGTTCAGAATAGGCAAATCTATAGAGGTATGGTCCTTAGACATGTAGGTTTCATAGGCAATATATTAGAAAAACGCAAGATTTTGTGTCAAGTAGCCAAGGTTCTGAATCCTGCCTTTGCTGCATCATTACGATCAAATAGAAAGCATTTAATAGACAAGGACATTGACAAACAGTAGAAAGAGATTTTTTTTTGAAGGTTGAAACCAAATACGTAGGAATACACAGCCATTAAATATGTGTAAAGCCTTACACACCCTTTCGAAGGTTTCTGGGGATATTATCATACTATAGCGTTAGGCAACTGCTTATTTAAATTAAATAACAATCTTCTCAAAAAACCAACATTAAAATTGTGTTTAAATGATCTGTTTACAAGGGAAAGATGATATAGTGTTTATTTCACAAATATCTGCATTAAAACAGTTACATAATTTAAAGCACTGGACTCAATGGATACGATTCACTTATCTAGAAAACACATTTGTGTGTTTTCTCCCCGAAGCCAGAAAAAAATTTAAATTGCTATGTAGGTGTCATTGAAAATTTTAAAGTATCCAAATTGTCATGTTAGAGACAACACTACGGATAGGGGATAGGTTGGAAAATTAATTAAGTATAATTAAGACAATATTTTGAAACTATTGAAAGAACCAAGTGTATGTTTTATTCCTCTTTCTTTTGAATCAGGTTTGGAAATCATACTGAGAGTATGACCCCAGGAAAGAGGAAAGGGCTAACTCAACTTCTACAAGAAGAATATGTCGAGGAACAATTCCATGTCCAATGGCAAGGGTGAAAGGGAGAGCTAGTGGCTGAGAAACTGAAGGAAAAAGAAGATAAGCAAGTACTATAGTCTCTTTTCAAGGAAGAACATTCTAACAAAGAAGGAATGCTAGATTAGGTCATGGAAATCAAAAGTGGAGGGTCTGATGTCCCACACCCCGCAGAGGTTTCTGTGGGGTGCTACCTAGGGACACACTGTGGCAACAGGTAAAGAAGACTGCCGAGCGGAACAAAGATGGTGACGTGGTGAGGGGACGAGAAAGAGGGTCTCAGTTTCTGCTTTGACGTTTCCTTCATTTGAGGTTGAATACTAAGGATCCAGGGTTCTCCATCCACCCCATGGGGAACCTAAAATGTAGCTTTCAGGGCTGAATGGTGATTTATCTTTGAGTGTTATCTCTGACTGGGTGTGTACAAGTGTGTGTGGCATGGGGGATATTTGGGGAAGATGGCACAAAGTTATTCTGGGGCCTGTGGCTTCAAAATGGGCAGCTAGAGAGCAACTTAAAGTTATAGGCAGCCTTCGGTGAGTTCACTAGTGCCAGAAGGACCTAAATAGATTGAAATCGACAGGGAAGGATCTCTAGGCACTGAAGGACTCAGAGAAAGTGACTCATAATATGAGAAGCAAGACTCGCTATCAAAAATAGGACAGCTTTTTTTTCTTTGCATTTCTGAATTTGAGCTTTATATTTATAATTTTACTATGCACGGATTCACAGCATATAGAAATATGTATGTCATGCTTATGCATTTAAAATTCACGATTTATGGCTGATTATTGAATCCTTGGAACTTTGGCTGACTAGCTCTAGAAAGCCCTGCATATCAGCTCTTTGCCTTCACCCTCCACCTGGCAGGGCTATATACACCAGCACGATTATTTCCCCGTCCTGCAGACATCTGGTTGTTGACGTGACCATGGAGTGGTTCACTAACTGAGACAGGCCTTTAAGGATTGATGGTGAAAATCTGCTGTTTAAAACACTGTCCATTATGTAACTCTGTTTCTGATTTAAAGTGCTCCATGACGGAACTCTCCTGGATATTAGTTATTTTTTAGAAAAGAAAAATCTCTTGAATAACAAATGTTTTTGTTTTAAAAATAATGATATCTGTAAGCTTTGTATCATTGGATATCTAAAAAGGTTAGTAGTAAATTTAATGCTTCTTTCAGGTTTCTAGAAAACGATTGCCTTACTCATTATAATTCTTATTACTTTACATTTGTTACTCCATTTGTATACAAAAATACCTGTAGCGAAGTCTTGACACCTAAACCTACACAGATTCTCACTTCTATTTTCAGATCTGCACATTCACCTATATCTGTATCTGTATCTATCCCTGTATCTGTTCCTGCTCCTATTACTTTTACTACACCTGTATCTATACCTGGGCCTATAACTTTATACCTATATGTTTTAAGACTAAAATGGCCTTCGTGTTTTGGCTACATTTTGACTTCAACCTAAGAGCTAATGTGGTAGTAACAACTGGGGTGTATTAGAACAACATAATGTTACTCCCAGGTTGACCTACAGATTTGCAATGGACAATGGGCTTCCTACTTTCTCCTTTAATTCTTAGTAACTGAAATTTATCCTTATTCAAATTTCCCTTTGTAACATCGATTATGTTTTATCTGCCTTGCATACAAAACTTGGTGAGCCACTGGAAATGTCTAAAGGAATTAAAGGATCCTTAGAGACCTAGAAAATGGAGCACATGGTGAAGGCTGGGAACTAATGTGTACTCTGCAGCAGTCAGTTTCCTGACATGGGAATTTGTTCTTCTCACTGATGTATGTGCGTTTCTACACCAGTGCTACATATATACATTTGGGCAGCGGTCAATTAGGAGAAAAAGCCAAATGGAAAGGAACAACCAAGCCTTCATTCATGTACTATGACAATGGAGACAAGGGGCAACAAGTGGTATCAGCTTCCTAATATCCCATCTTCCCACTACGGAATGACACTGGACGAGAGTCAGGTGATCAGAGCAAGTGGGAGGAACTGTCTCACTGCTGAGAAGCCCTAAACAAAAATCTACTGCCTCTTCATGGACCATGGCGTAAGGGGAGGAAGAAGGGGAACAGCTCGGGGTAGAAAGGTGGAGTCCCAGTGCAGAAGAGCACGTCAGGCAGGGCCCTGATCATAAAACCTCCGAACGGAGGCACTGGGGCCAGGAGTGCTGAGACACACAGAAGACTGGCTGGCCAGGGGCCACCTAAGTCCCTGATTGCAACTCCCTCCAGAAAACCACAACGCACTGGCTGTGTGCCAAATTGGTTTGTTTATTAACAATTGAGAATAATCATCACAGGGTTGACCATATTTCTGTGTACGAAGCATACCTATGGTATTCTGATGTTCTCTTTATTTGAAGAACTACAAAGTTCATTTTGCAACCTGCTAGAATTATGCGAAATCTAAAAATACGTACATCTCTACAAATTATAGTAACTTTGTCTCCACTTAGGATGAGGTTAGATGTTGCCATTTTTACTGTTAAAAGCAAAACCTTAAACCAAATGTGTTTTGAATGAATTCTTGATGTACAATGAAAATTGCTCACAACAAAAATATGTGCTGCCTTTGTTTCTGTTTGTTCTTTCAGATTTCTAAAACAAAGACAAAAAGGACAGAAAACACTTTGTATTTGGTACAACCTTGAGAATCAATCCTAACAGTTAAATGTCAAATTGTTAAATTACTTGTTCTTATTGTCTTCCAACTATTCCACATTCTTTTAATTGATTCAATGTTGTAGAAATAAATGCCTCGGGTTACATATAACATAGAACATAGCACGACATAATGCAATTTTATAAAGGATCTTCCGTAATTGCTCATCACACATGGCTGCGCATGACAGATAAAAGCAATAAAGGAATAAGTAAAAAATATTTAGACCAAACCTTATTATTGAAATAATATTGTAATAATCCTGAAATGCTTTTCGAAATACTTTGTCCAGATACATCAGTGAAAATGACAATTTCTCAGATCTTCCTGATTGTATATTGGAAATGGTGAGGGCTTACCTTCCGAATAATTAAGGTAAACTAAAGGCATTTTAAGAAGACAAACAACTGATTCAAAGTAAAAGCTGGTAAGAGATCGTTAAATTGCCTGTACAGATGTTGTCATGTGACAAAAGAGAAGTCTCAAACTTGACCCTGTTATTAACATAAGGTACAACAAAACCTTTGGCATGAAAAAGATGCCAATTCTTCTAAATGCAAACAAGTACACAGGTAACTTAACATCATTTAGCCAGAATCAAAGTTTAATGAGAAAGGTGGTAAAATATTCACTTAGGTTGATTTAAGAATATAAAATTTTAAATTGTTCACTTAACGATTATAAATATTCTCCAGATACACAATTCCAGAAAAAACATGGAATGCTTTATTAACATTTCACTATTACTGCTCTCAATACATTGTCAACTTCTGAGGATTTTCTATTCTGCTGATACCATGTGAAGCATTTGGGTAATAATTTAATGAACTCTTCTAAATTGATAAATTATGAGCACTGTCAGAAAAGTTAAGAGACTCACATAAAACCGATTCTATGTTGAGTTTCTGACAGAGTTAATAAAGAACCTAAGATTTTTGTCCTATCCTTGGATTTTCAAACATTTCTTAATGGTAAAAAAGTCAAAGAGCATGCCCCCAAGGAGTACAGGACATGACTTGGATAGCACGTCTATGAACATAAATTGGTTTTTAATTTTCTATTTATAATAAAAATTATTAAAAGCTTATATTTTAATCAGTAATCTTTGCCTTTAAATAGAATTTATATTATCAACTCTCCTGAAAATTCTCATACACATCCACACAAAATTTTCTAATTCATTGATTAGGTGATCTTTGCAATCAAACTATCAAGAGCAGAACAACAAGTTACACTGAGTAGAGCTGATATTGAATTTTTAAATGTTTCTCTGTTTACAGCCTTCAAAGGTTTCCACTGAATTGAGTGAAGTTCATTCTTTTTCATGGATGCTGATGTGTAATATTTATCTCATCACATTCTAAATTGCCAGCCTCGATTCTTGCCTAGCCTTCTCTTACACATTACGCTGCCGACTTTTAACTAAACTTTTATCTGTTCTTCAGACATGCTGTATTATCTTGCCTCTAGGCTCTAAAACTTGATCTTCTCTCTGCCAATAACTCTCTCTGCCAATTCACTTTCTTAACTCCCACACATACCTAAAGTCTCAGCTTAAATTCCACAGGCCCACACTGCCCACCTCTCCCCGAGACTGCATGAGGAACCCCTGCATTTATTCCCACAGTGCCCTGTAATCTCCTTTCATAAAATCTCACAACCTTAAATTGACAATTTAGTAAAGGTTTATTTCTCCAGTGGAATTTAAACCTTTTAAGACCAAATTTGTAACTCTTGCACACTGTGTATAGCAGTTGTTAAAGGCTTTTAAATTATAATCAGTTCTGTTGTGCTTCTTTAAAAATACATATTGGTTCTAACGCAATTGTTATTCTAGGGAAAAAAAAAACTGAGCATGATGCAATTTTTTCATTTGCTTGCGTGTAATTTTGTTCCCCGGAAGCATGAGGTGAATGAAGAAACTGCACCCAGATGAACTGTACCACGTATGACACACAAAAGGCACAGGTGCGTGTACCCCAAATACCTCCCCGATAACCTGGGTCACTGCGAGTGGAATGTGCCACATCCAATCACACTCAGAATTACGACTGCCATCAACTTCTAATAATCCTCCTTATCCCACTTCATAACATCGCCCAAACGGCAATCCTGGCACCCACCTCCCCAAGCAAATGTCAGGTCTTTTTTAGAGCAAAATAGCGTATTTATTGTAGCTTCTAGGTATTCTTAATCATTTAAAGTGCAAAACGGTGCTACCATTTTTATTAGGTTTCTATCTTATCTCTTTATGTGTCACCCTGTTTTGATGGGTGTGCTTCTAACCTCATTTTGCCTCATGGACCCTATTGTTTTTACTGTGTGATTTTGTGCAGCATGATGACGTTTAGAAAAGTATATGCCATGTTAAACAGAACTGACTGGAATTGAAAGAGTTAACTTATGCTAACTGGTCAGGATCAGGTGGGAACTTGGTTCTGTGGGGGGTGGGGAGGCTTGAAAAGGGTGGTCTCCTATTTCAGAGAGCTCCGAGCTCACGGGACTGCCAGGTTATGCCAGTCCTCATGTATTACAGTTCTGAGAATATCAACCAAGAAACCAACCCTTCCTCTCCATTTTCTGGGGTTGAGAAGGATGAACAGATAAAGCTGAGGATGTGTGTGCTCACCTCCGTGTTTGTGGTCACCTTGGCCACTGAAGGCAGAGGGCCTGACTCCGAGCATGTCTGTGGCTGAGCCCGTTTCACATGCGTGTCCTGCTTCCTACAGCCGGCTGGACTCTGTTTCCAATGCGACTCTACCTGTTTTGTGGCTTTTACTTTCCACACTAGCTTTTCAGCTGCCACCCTTTTCCTCTGAGATGTCGTCAGTCACTTTACTTCCACTGGCCGTAGTTTTTCATCCATCAATAGATTCGACTGAAACGGCTCATCAAGAAGATCTCCTCCTTTCCTTATGAAGGTTTTTCATTTACAGGCTCCCTCTCCTTTTGCCTGTGCCATATCCAAGCATCGAGGTAATAAGGAAAGGGAACTGCGAATGGAAGAAACTGTGCTGGCAGCATATCAGGTTCCTAACCACAGAAGTTATTATACCTTGTTCTGTGTGTCAGTTTTTCACTGGTCTCTGCTCACCTAGAGATCAATCTTTGTAGTGATGCCTGTGGAACATAAAATACCACAGAACATGTTAATCTCAAGAACGCAGAGTAGGACTCCAAGGCCCAGAGCGCTGTTGGGGATAGGTCACACATCTGTAAATGCTGCTTGGTGTGGTCAAGCAATAGGAGCATTTCCTGATGTCAGTGTTTTGTTCTGTTTTACAGTGAAAAGTTTTTATATTTTGCATTAGCCAGCTGGACTCAGTTTAGATGACCCCAACTTGGTTGGCAACATCAAAGCAGTCGGGAGCCAGTGAATCGGGGTGTTGGCCACGTCAGTGTCGTAGAGCTCCTTCACAGCCTGTTTGATCTGGTGCTTGTCGGCCTTGACATTCATGATGAACACAAGCATATTGTCTTCTGTTTTCCTTGTGCTGACTTGGTGTCAGGGGGAGCTTGGCGATGGCATAATGGCCAAGCTTGTGTCCTGGGGCGCTTTTTTTCTTCCGAGGATGTTTTGGGCTATCTTTGGAGTTGCAGTGTTTTGGGCCATCGGAAGGTGGGAGACGTGCATATCTCTTTTTTGTGGCTGTGGATGCCTTTCGGCACTGCTTTGTTTGCCTTCAAAGCCTTTACTTTAGCTTTGCTTTTGGAAGGGGCAGGGGCTTCCTTCTTGGCTTTTGGCGACATCTTCATGAAAAACTCCTGGGGTCAGTGTTGAATGTGGGGTTTGAGCAACGTGGTTACTATTTTCTACTGTTGATGTGGACGAGATGTGAGCGAAAAGAGCAGTGTTACTGTGCTTTCAGTGAAAAAGGAAAATAAAGTGATGTTAAATCTTCATGGAAAAACATTTAGAATATACCACAAAAGTTGTATTTTAAGAAAAAAAACTGCAAAGAAAAAGTCTAATTTAAAAATGATGGAAAACTATATATGAAAATAACACACCAAAAAAATTTTACTTTAAATTTAATGGGGCCGTGTTTACACTGATATATTTTGATATCTGATCTTTAATATCCCTGGCAGAAACAAATGTGTGTTGGGATTATTTAAAAAATGGAATATGTCTCAGATTATTTTTGTCTTCTGTTTGCTTAAATTTTCTCAGTTCATGCAAGAAGAATTTGAGTTCAAATGATGACACAAACTTTGTGCATCATGGTACAAAATTTCAAGTAATTTAAAATGAAATGGAAAGAAAAGGATGAAATCCTCTTTAGCATTATTACAAGACTATAGTAAAAGACCCAGTGAAGGAGGAAGAAGAGAGATAAAGAAAGGATTAAACAAAAAATCCACAGATTAAGCCACACAGTGTTGAGCTCACTCCCAAAATGACAGCTGACACATCATTATCATCTGGAAAAGGTAAATTTTGGTGTCTCTAAGCATATAGAGGCACTGCTAGAACAAAATCAGTGAACTCTATATCAAGGGTACAGGTGCAACACTTCGTATACATTGTGAGAATTTGAAAAATTAAGTTGATCTAACAAGGTCTGCCAGCTAGTTACAGGCTGTTATATAAGTGTCACTTTCAAGAGTAAAATAGGCACTTGGAAATGTTTGTCTCAGAAGACAGTTTATACAAGGATTATCATTTAAGCTTTTGTTTTCTCTGCTCTCAAAAAAAAAAGGTGACACATAGTAGGTGGCTGAAGGAAAAAGAGAATGAGGACGAAACTCCTATCATTCAGAAGATAGATATGGTCAAAATTTAGTCAGTTCTACTGTCTAAATTTGATTTTCTTTCTATCTTAACTTCTTCTCTTGGTTTCATTATTAGTTTTTAAATAGATTATGATAAACAAAGCTTGATTTTGTTTTTCTTTTTATTATTTCTTAGGAGGCACTAATACTTTTTAAGCAGGTCTATCATTATCTTGGTCATTTTCAAGGTTTCAGTGTGTCGAATGAACACTTCACATGATTCATATTCTTAAGACTCTAGACTACAGAATTCACTGCATTTACGTTTGTGTCAGTCAGAGTACAAAGAAAAGTAAGTGAGATGAGTGATACAGAATAAGTGACTTATCATAAGTGTTAGATCTTAAGCGACTGTGGGAGTTTGTAGAACAGTTTCCATGGGCTACTATCTCTGAGTATAGTGTTCGCCTTGATTCACCATAGCTTAGCCAGGCAAGAATTTTAAAAAAGTTAGAAATGCTAAGGAATCAGGGCAAAAACAGAACCCAAAAGGATGATACAGAACTCACACCTATCTTTCACCACCTCCTACTCTGATGCTATGCGTGACCTGCAAGCCGAAGGTACAGGCACTGACTTACACCATAGGAGAACTGCGAGCTGAAGGTACAGGCACTGACTTACACCAACAAGATGAGCTATCGAATCAGTGACAACATGCCAGAGCTACTGTGGCACCCTAGACAGGTCCTCAGAGTGTAAAAGTATATAGCTGCTGCTTTCCTTTGCCTTACAAATAGCATTTGAGTGCTTCTTATGACAATGCTAACACAGCACCACGCAGTGAAGAGCATTTGGGGAAATGTAATCCTAGCTTACCCAAACTGTTAGAATATTAATTCACTAAAGCCCACTCCTTGACAAATTTGCATCCATACATTCTTTTGCCAAACGACTTCAAAATAAAGACAAGAACAAACCATAATTTTGCCTAACATGCTGAAAGTACTCCTCATATAACAGAAAATATGCTAAACATGCTCCCATAAGAAGTAGTTTTTACCCAAAAGAAAGTTCTTCTAGATGAGTCATACCTCGGGGTATCTTATACCTTAAACACTGAGATTACAAGAAAAACTACCATTAACACATCTTATTTAGATGGAAGGGGACTGGAAAAGGAGAAGAAAAACTGATTCACATATGCACAGACATAATATAACAATAAGTAAGAAATACTAATAATTATTGCAGTGCACGTCTCTGTAACTGGTCATATCCAAAGTTCTTGCTCTAGCCATTCCATATTCCCTTGACTAGCCATGATTTCTTGTATGGTGGGTTGTTCCAAACCTTCATTCTTAAAGGATCTGAGTCATTGGAAGTTCTATAAAATTAGACTGTGGTAGTTTTCTACTGATTTTAATCAGAAGACATGGGAATTCTGAGAGGAACCCTAGGAGATCTCCTGTATTCCAAAAATGTCCCTTCTCACTAATATTGTATAGTAGCAACTTTATATCCCCTGAGAGTCAGGATAAATTACCCCAACCCTAACTTCCTTTGCCTGATGGTTCACTGGTATTAAGACACAAAACAGCTAGTTAAGTTTTAACTCTTAGTTGAATGAAGCTATTGGTTTAATCCCTTGGTAGAATAATTTTCTTTTGGGAACTAGAATCTTTAGATCAGCAGACTTCAAAGTTGCAGGGATGGAAAGCAAACGTTTTTACAGGAGGTAAGAATAAAAAAGGATACTTAACTGCTGGACTTGTGAGTCATGACTATGATAAAACAAATAAACAAACAAACAAAAACATCAATATAATTCAATCACTGATTTAAAACATATATTCTACCCTGGAAAACATTAACACAGTATAGTATCGTAACTTAAACTTTAATAGTCCATTTTACTGTTCCAACAAGTAAGTCGTTTCAAGATGAGGGTAAAATGGTAAGAGAAGTGAATTCCATGAACATGATCATGTTATTGCCCTCCAGTTGCTATAAAATGCTTTTTTGTTACCATGAATTAGGTGTTCTGTAAGTCCATGGATTTTGGCAAAAGCATTATGGGCAAGGAAGGTAAATCCAGATGCTGACTGTCTATTAATGAGGAAAAAAAAGTCACTCCTATCATGGTAGAAGTAGCCTCTGTAATCATCAACACAACACAAGACACTTGGCTAACTCTTACAGGAAATGGAGTGAAATAGGATCTCAGTGTTAGCCTCTTCTTTTGGCAAGTTTGCCACTCAGCAATATCTATAGTCAGACTGGCTTTAGCAAGTGGAAGACTGTGCCATTGAACCCATACTTAAGCTCCATCCCTGATGCCAGTACCAATTTATTCATGAGCTCATTAAGAAATGACTGAGTTAGCTGGAGTAAGAGGCTGACTGGCATCCAAAGAATGGGACTTCTTATGCACCTAAATATTAAAATCCTTCTTTGCCAGGAGATTGCCATTTGGTGAGCACTCACGTGTGGCACAAATATCCTCATACTCTGACCATTTAGAGAGGTCTATCCATGGTCTATCTACATATTTCCCAGTTGTTCATCTTACCATTTTAAATTATCATCCTTATAATCTCTGGTCATTCAGCTAAAACACTAGCCACTGCTCATAAATACCTTTAGATCTCTAATTCTGGCCACCTCTTCTTTCAATAAAAATGAACAACGAAGTGCACTGCTTGAAGTTCTGTCTGCTCTAAAGATTTGCCATCACCATTGTCTTTCAGTTAGGCTGCAGAGTTGCACACATCTATTTTTGTGTAGTTTAACTATCCAGTATCATCTCTAATTCAAGACTGATTTTTTTTGTTGTTGTTCCTCAGTCAAATGGTAACATGAAACTCTCCAAGAGGCCTTTATGCAGATTGAGAGGTAAAGCAAGCAGTATAGCAGAGTTATGGGCCTGTTTGCGATAGACTTATGTGAAAACTCTCTTGATCATTACCCTCCATAAGTCCCTGCTATAATCACAATGAAATTTTAGATCTTCAGGTATAAGTATCAGTTGAAAACTTAAGTTTGATAATCATCTTAAATTATAATTTCTCTACTCAATGCAAAGACTCTGATAAATGGTTTCAGGTAAAATAGGAGAAGACTAGGAAGATGGTAATAAAATTTTGGCTGGGTAGCCTGCCTGGTCCCTCTTCTAATGTATTAAATCTCTATTTCATTTAAAAGGCTTTGAATCCATGACATGGCATAATCATGGAATTGCTTGAGGAGCTCAGATTTTCTATAGAAGTCATTCAAGTCAGAGTCAAGTCCAAAGATAGATGAATGGATAAAGAAAATGTGGTACATACATACACACACACACACACAATAAAATATTACTCAACCATAAAAAGAATGAAATCTTGCCATCTGTGACATGAATGGACCTAGAGAACATTAAGCTAAGTGAAACAAATCCAGACAAAGACAAATACCATACGATTTCGCTTATATGTGGAAACTAAAAAAAAACAAAGAAACAAAACAAAGCAGAGACAGACTCATAGATACAGAGAACAAACTAATGGTCGCCAGAGGGGAGAAGGTTGCTATTTGTAAAATAAATAAGTCACAAGGAAGTAATGTACAGCATAGGGAAAATAGTCAACAATAATGTAATAATATTGTATGGTGACAGATGGTTATTAGACTCATCCTGGTGATCCCATTATAAGGTATATAAATGTTGAATTGCTATGTTGTACACCTGAAACTAATATAATGTATATCAACTATATTTCAATACAAAAATTAAAAAAAATCAAAATAATAAATAAATAAATAAATGATTAAAGAATCTGAGTAGGGGAGAGGAAAAAAAGAATAAAGAACTATAACACAGCTTTTCAAAGTTCCCCTCATGAAGGTGTATCTTCTAGGTCCTTCTGTGGGATATATTAAAGGAACAGCAGGCAACATTTACATGATAAATCATATCTAGTACTCCAGTCTCCCTAAACTTTTGAATAACTTCCTCTAAAGTTCTGGCATGTTAGTTTTCTCTAGTATAGGCTACATTTGGGTCCATATGTCAATCAACATCAAACTGTTAGAGCCACTGCTTTCCATTAGAGCTAAAAGATTCACTTGAGAATCTCACATCAAAAAATTCAGCCAGCTCAAACATTATATTCTTTCCAACAGAACCCAATATCCTTAGGACCCATTTCTATAATATTTTCTCCAGATCTGTCTATCTAAATTGAGAAAATAATGTAATGATGTTGGTGTGTATTACAGTACCAATGGTTCATACTTTGTAATTCATCCTCTGGGATGAACTGGGACTTCAATTAGTTATATATCTAGAAGTATGATCTTCCTGAGGAGGATCAACAGTCTTTACAAATCAACATTACAAGATCTTTGTGCAAGGGAAGGCTAACTTCCTGAGACAGAGAGAGGGGCTCCTCTTACTATCAAATGAGGCTCGGTAGAATTTATTTAAGGGATTAAGGTCCCCAATTTCATGAAAAACTGCCTGTATGTTCCCACTCCAATTTTTAGAAACTAAGTCTTTCCCAATCAATGCCCTATATCAAACATTAGGGATGCTATGAGCAAGGGAATTTAATTTGCATTGTAATTCGGCTACCTGCAGGAATAGACTTTCGTTTAGTTTTCAGAAATCTCAACCATGTCATTATAAGAAACAGAGTTTCTTAAAGGTCAGTCATAGAGGTTTTCTAATCCCTTAAGATTGAGTTGAGGATGTATGACTCTAAGCTAATCATTCCATTTCTACAAGTTCTCCACTGTATTTATAAGGAATCAACTAACTCGATTTTACTGCTCACTTTCACTAAAATGTTTCATGGCAACAACTACTTGTCATGTGCTCCTTCTCTTTTTTCTTTCTAAATGCTTTAATACAGGTGTATACAGGTGATAATTTTAAGTAGCCATGTCACCACTTCATGCCAAGACTACCAGTGTCTACAATTGGAACAATGGAAGATAGAAACAGAAGCAGTTTGAAAAAATCATTTCTTACTGTTTTTACTCTATGGTGAAGTGGACCACAAGGAGGTAGGGAGCCTTCTAAAGAGCAGAACAGAACTCCTTCCTAAGATTATTCACCCCAATGGAAATCTGATTTGTTTCTTATGAGAATGGAACATTCAGATAATCTACTGATTACTTGTTTTATCAGCTACAGAGATTACTTCTCAGCACTTATTTTTATACTAAAATAAAATGATCTTTTTCATGTGTTAATTTCTGTGACAGCTTGATTTACATGCATCAAAAGTAGACCTTGCATCCTTTACCAATTAAGAAAAAAAAAAAAAGCTGCTATCTGGTCCCAGCTAAATCTAATAAGAAAGAGGCTGATCAGGAAAGTAACAGGGAACCTGCTGTTAACTAAAATTGCAGATCTCTATTGCCTTGAGTTATATATTCAGTAAACACTTTTACACATACAGCATTTAGAGAGAACATAGATTTTCAAACTAAGGTATGGTCATAAGTTAAAAGGAAAAGAAGAAAAACAGTAACAAGATTGACACCAGTCAGTAAAGTCTTCAAAACAGAATGATCTTTTGGCAGTACTGTCAGTTTTATTGTTCTGAAATAAATGGGGGTCTATTGCTGAGATGACAGAGAACTACTTCATTACCCCCATGAGTCCTGGATGAGTGACTAAATGTGTGTGCATGAATTGATGGGTGCAGTGCACTGGATATTACTCTGTTTATGGTTGTAGTTCTAGGGGCATAGCGAAATGCCAGCAAGAGAATCTTTGACGAAGCCAGCAGAATGAGTGAGGATAGTTTGGGACATACAGAAATTCTACTGCCTGTCGTTATTCTCCACTGGTTCAGAACAGAAGACATCAGTTCAAAGTCACAGAGGGGAATTGAAATACTAAATTCCATTTAGTTTCAAAGTTGGGAAAAACATAGCATTAGTCACACAGAGAAGAAGAGCATATAGAATCCAGAATGGTCACAAACAAAACAATCTTGAGAGATTCCAGAGGCTAACAGAGATGAGGGCTACTGGATACTATTAAAAGAATATTTTGTTCAACTTGGTAGAGGTATATAATTTTAAGGGTACTAAGCTTGAAAATAAATTTGAATTTTGTTCATACGTAGTTAAATCAAACTACTAGATTATAAAATTCTTTAATATGACATATCCCAAAATATGTATACATTGGAAATAACTAAATAAGCAGGTAGGTTCATGAATGAAACAATTTCATATTTTTTGACAGGTAGCCTAGGTATTAAGGTCACTGACACTAGGATCTGACTAATCTGAGTGTGAAACCTGGCTATACCGTCTACTAGCTACATGACCTGGGTAATTACCTTTACTTCCCTATACCTCCAATGTCCTATATGAAATACTGGTGGATAATGGTTATACTCTCCATTAAGAGTTATTGTAAAGGTTAAACAATCAAATTTGTATAAAGCACTTAACTCTGTTGATATTAAATACCCTCCCACCTCACTTCTGTTTGAACCCAAACCTCAGTACTTACTTAAATAGATATGGTTGCTCTTCCTGCCCTCCATTTGCTACTAATGAGATGATTTCTTGGTTAAATATTTTAGTAAATTATAGATTGGTATTATCCTGCAACCTAGTATCATTCAGATAAACCTTAGGAGGCAGTCAGTTGATAAACTCATGGAGAGAAAGAATTAACATCATTAAAATATCCATACCACTCAAAGCAATTTATAGATTCAGTGCATTCCCTATTAAAATACAAATGGTGTTTTTCACAGTGCTAGAACAAATTATCTTAAAATTTATATGGAACTATAAAAGATAGTCAAAGCAATCTTGAGAAAGAACAAAGGTGGAGGTATCACACTACCTGATATCAAACTATACTACAAGGCTATAATAATCAAGATAGCATGGTACTGGCACAAAAAACAGACACACAGATCAATGGAACAGAATAGAGAATCCAGAAATAAAGTCAAGTCCAGATGGTCACTTAACCCATGACAAAGGAAACAAAAACAAACAGTGGGGTAAAGACAGTCTCTTCAACAAATGGTATTGGGAAAACTGAACAGATACATGAAAAAAAACCCAAAAAACCCCCCCAAAACTAGACCACCTTTTTATACCATATACAAGAATAAAATCTAAATGAATTAAAGTCTTAAATGTAAGACCTAAAACCGTAAAACTCCTAGAAGAAAACATAGGCAGAAAATTCTGACACTGTTCTTAGTAATATTTTTTCTGATATATCTCATCAGATAACGTAAACAAAAAAAAAATAAACAAATGAGACTATATCAAACTAAAAAGTTGTTGCACAGCAAAGGAAACCAATCAACAAAACAAAAAGACAATTTATTGAATGGGAGAAGATGTTTGCCTATGATACATAGGCAAACAGATAAAGGGTTAATATCCAAAATTTATAAAGAATTCATACAGCTCAACAACAAAAAACTAACAATCCAATTTAAAAATGGGCAGAAGACCCAAATAGGTATTTCTCCAAAGAGGACATATAGATGGCCAACAGATATTTGAAAAGATGCTCAAGATCACTAATCATCAGAGAAATGCAAATTAAAATCACAATGAAACATCACCTCACACCTCTCAAAATGGCTATCATCATAAATCAACAAACAAATGTTGGCAAGGATGTGGAGAAAAGGGAACCTTTGTACACTGTCAGTGGGATTGCAAATTGGTATAGTCACTATGGAAAACAGTTTAGAGGTTCCTTAATAAATTAAAAATAGAACTACCTTATGACCCAGCAATTTCTCTTCTGGGTATTTATCTGAAGAAATCCAAAACACTAATTTGAAAAGATACATGCACCCCTATGTTCACTGCAGTGCTGTTTACAATAGCAAAGATATGGAAGCAACCTTAGTGTCCATCAATAGACGATTAAGTAGAGAAGAGGTAGTACATATATAAAATGGAATATTACTCAGCCATAAAAATGAAATATTGCCATTTGCAACAACACGCATGGATCTAGAGGTTATTACGATAAGTGAAATAAGTCACACACAGAAAGATAAATACCATATTATCTCACTTATACAGGGAATCTAAAGAACTAAATAAATGAAAAAATAAAATGGAAACAGACTCAGATACAGAGAACAAATTTGTGATTGCCAGATGGGAGGGAGATTAGTGGGCAGAGTGACAAAGGTGAAAGGATTAAGAAGTACAATTTGGTAGTTATGAAGTAGTCACAGGGATGTGAGGTACAACATAGGGAATACTGTCAATAATATTGTAACAACTATGTATACTGTCAAGTGAGTACTAGACTTATCTGGGGGATCACTTTGTAAATTCTATAAATGTCTAACCACTATGTTGCACACCTACAACTAATATAAAATAATGTATCCTGAATTGAATTGAACCGTAATTGAAAAATAAAATTAAAAAAATAATGAACAGTACTATAAATGTATTTTTGCTCTCTTATGATTTTCCTAATACGATTTTATTTAGCTTATCTTATTTTAAGAATACGGTGTATAATACACATAAAATACAAAATATGTTAATTAACTGTTTATATTATTGATAAGATTTCAGGTCGACAGTAAAGCTATTAGTAACTAAGGCTTTGGGGAGTAAAAAATTATATGAGGATTTTTGACTGCGTAGGGATTGGCACCCCTAACCCACACACTGTTCAATGGTCAATAATACCTGAATAGAATTCTTCGGTCTAGGACTTTAAATATAAAAGTAGAGTTTACCGACAAATACTGAATCCATACTCGGTAACAGAACCACATGTTGGGTACTATTTGTGCATATATACTAGGGAGCTGCACCTGTCCAACATGGCAGCCATTAGTCCTCTGCGGCTATTGAGTATTGTAGAAATGTGGCTTGTCCAATTTAGATGTGCTCTAAGTATAAAACATATTTCAGATTTTAAAGACAAAAAATCCCAACAATTTTTACTATTTATTACATGTTGAAATAATATTTTGATAATGTTAGGTTAAAAATGTTGTTAAAATTAACTTTTTTCTTTTTACTTTATGATGTGGCTGGTATTAAATTTAATATTACATATATTGGTATCACTCTATTTCTGTTCTCATAGCAATTATAATTTCTCCTCCATTTAGAAATTTAAAACAACACTTAAGCTTTATAGCTAAGAAGATAATTTTGATGTGTGAGTCTTCAATTCTGTCTTTCTAATCTAAAAAATATTTTCTTCAATCTTTTTTATATTTACATTATCTTAAAAAAGCCAGTTTGTTTTCTGCAGAATAGGTAAAAAAGGAGTGTTTGAAAACTGGCAGGATAGGCTAAGGCTATTTTCTACTTGAAGAAGGAGCTGAAAACCCAATTCTCCCGCTCAGGAGTACTATGGTGTTTCTGTAAATCAGCAGGTAAGTTCTCCTTTGTAGATGAAACTTAAGAAGTCTTCTCTTTACCATTCCTGCCACCACTGTCACCACCACCATCATTCATATTAGCATTTTCCATGTATCGAATCAGAAGAACTTATCGAGCTAAGTACTCGAGAGCCATTATCTTACAGCAATACAATAAGGTACCAACCCTATTTTACAGGAAAATAAAAGCAAATAAGTAATGTGCTCAAGGTCACAAAACTAGTAAGTAATAAAGACAACATCTGCCCATAAAACCTGTGCCCTCAGCAACTACGATTCAGTGTCCAATATAGTCATAGCTATAAAAGTGCCAAACTCCAAACTCCAACTTTTGAGACTGAATAAATTATAAATTGTAATTATGTTTCTGTTATTAATGCCTGATTACACATCATAAAAATAATATTCTACTTCTATTGCTCTATGAGAAATAATTCTAATTATTTAAAATATAATCATATAGCTTTCCCATTTAATTCACTTATTCGCCCAGCCGGTATTCATCTGGCCAATATATTTTGAAGGCAGTACTTTGAATACATCATTCATTTCTCAGAGAAAGATATTTGCCTTTATATTCCCTACTCACTAAATTCTAATAGTACTTCCTCATTCATTGTGACAACCCAAAGCTCTTCTATACATTTCCACATGTCCTGGCGAGGGTGTGGTAGGGAGTAGAGTATGTCTATGGTTGATTATCATGATACATCTGATTCAAATGTTCACACTGAATTTAAGTAAATTTACTTACAGTCTTGCCATTATAGCCTAATCATCTCCTATAAATAGCAATCTACCCCTACCCGCTGCACACACACAAATAAATTCTTAGCCGGCTTTCTCTATT